>NC_079211.1:25962701-26019560 GCF_029633865.1 Lampris incognitus | reverse complement strand
CTCCCTGCCAGTGCATCAAACGCCTTCGTTTGCAGAAATCTGCCGCTTTACAATTAGTCATATGATTATCTCACCAGAACACGAAATGTTGGTCCTCATCCTGGCAAAAGAGAGGCTTTCGTTTTCTCCGGCAATCAAAATAGGAAATGGTACCTTGGGGGGATGACAACTTTCCCAGAACTTAAAAAAAAGAATAAATATAATAAATAATTATTATATAAATAATTAAAAAAAACAATGCGTTTATTTCAATTTTCTCAACAAATTTTTAATTCCCTCTATAGGGTATTTTGCTAATAGGGGATTATGAAAGAAAACAGTTTTGTCGCAGATGTCTGAAGGAGCGTTTGGCTGTTTTTCCTATAGCCAAACATGAATTTTGTGTTCACCTTATAGTTTTGTATGGACATGCAATCTGATTTCTGGTTTAGTATTGCATGGGCATGCCAAAACTAACCTTGTGCAAAGAGAAGGCAAGCATCTCTCAGCTCCAAAACTGATGAAGAGTTATGCTGTGTGCCACTATTTTAAACGATCCAGAGGACAGTAAACAAAGCACAGAGGAGCAGTAGAATGGAGTGTGCTGCCCCAGGATATTGATTAGCTTTCATGCTTATGCATTTCAAATGCTAAGAAGTTTTGGGCTGTTGGAGAGAGCAAGATGGTGGGAGGGAGTGAGAGAGAGAGGGGGAGACTGAGAGAGAGAGAGAGAGAGAGAGAGAGAGAGAGAGAGAGAGAGAGAGAGAGAGAGGAGAGAGAGAGAGAGAGAGAGAGAGATGAGAGAGAGAGAGAGAGAGAGAGAGAGAGAGAGAGACAGAGAGAGAGAAAGTGAGAGAGAGGGAGGGAGGCAGAGAGCAAGAGCGAGGGGGAGGGAGAGGGGGGGAAAGAGAGGGGGAGGGAGGGAGAGAGAAAGAGAGGGACAGGGGGGAGAGAAGGGGAGGGGGGGGGGCCACTAGGGTGCAGGGGAGAATTGGATAAAGTGATAGACAGTATGAGGTGTGTGTGTGTGTGCATGTGTGTCCGTGTGTGTGTGCATGTGTGTCCGTGTGTGTGTGTGCATGTTGGGTTGCTATGGGAGGACACTGCAGGTGAATGGTGTCATTTTAGGGTGTTTGAAGCAAAGCGATGGAGTTGCAGTATGTCCTCGCTCCAGCGGGCCATGCGACAGAAGCGAACCCTGGATTGAAGCCAAGACCTTTGCATACAGGTCTCTGCTGCTTAAGAGAAAAGCACAAACAAATGGAGAGAGGCAGATAGAGCAGCAGAGGAAAAGGGAGTAGAAATGGGGGAAGAGGAGTGAAAGGGAGGTGGGAGAGGAGAATTGAAGGGTAACGAAACAGAGTAGAAGGCAGCAAATAACAGAGCTTTTACCCTTAACCCATATATGTATGTATGCCTATATATATATATATATATATATATATATATATATATATATATATATATATATATATATATATATATATATAAAACTTTGTTAAAAGAAACACTCAACGGTAGGATAGTGCTCAACAAATAAGGAGCAAAACAATCCAGTTAGTCAAGTTAATTCTTTATGAGACAGTACAAGCCTGTTTCATGATGATTGCTTATAGCTTGAAACAGGCTTGTACATTTACTTGACTAAGTGGATTTTATATATATATATATATGTGTGTGTGTGTGTGTGAGATGGTGGAATTTGACGGTGCTGTTCTGCTGGTAAGTTGTCCAGGGATCCTGAGGTGAGGTCATGGAGGGCAGGCAATGATCAGGGAAAGACAAGAAGACATAACTCATTATACTCTAATGAATAGTGTCCAGGGTCAATAATGTTGCAGTCAGTACTCTGACACAGTTAGTACCAAGAAAGAAAGAAAGGACGTGTGGAAGTATATTTTCTCAGCTTCATTATACTCAAGGGCATTCCTTGACAGGAAGGCACCGATCTCAAGGTACCTCTAAAGTTAGCTGCTTACCCGAGCCTGATTGAGTTGTCGTTCTCTTTATATTTACCTCATGCAGCATTTTTACAGACTCTCACCCTTTGAGACAATCACTCATCTTCTATTTGTTAACTACTCTTGTTTATGCAATGTACGCCAGTCTATGTCCAAGGCCAAACCTGAAAGTATTTTATGCCAATTCATTTACATTACTTCACACTGCTGTTAGAGCCAGCAAGTCTATCATGTTATTGTGAATGAAATCCACAGAACCCAGTGGACTGAGATTGCATCATGTATAGATGGTAGATGTGATGTATGTGATTCAATGCATATCTATTTATCTATCTATCTGTATATATCTATAGCTATCTATCTATCTATATATATATATATATATATATATATATATATATATAGATATATATAGATATATAAATACATAAAATCCTCCTTTGCACTCATTGAGTACTACTGGTCTCAGTTGCCCACAATTGTAACATTGTTGGCAAGATTACAGGAATTTTCACTCTACAAGTGTCAAGGGAATATATTGTGCCAAAAGAAAATTTCTTCCATCAAAGAAAGAAAGAAAGAGAAAGATGACGAGAGTGAGAACACAACAGCGTTAAGAGTGCCAGGACAAAAGGAGGGAAGGCAAATGGGGTCAGAAGATAAACAGTGTTGTCATCACTATGGCTGCTCCATAAAAGGGAAACTATGTTGTAGGTGCAAAAATATCTAGCTACTGATGGGAAATGATACTTTATAGCACAAGTAGTGCCGGTGGGACTGTTAGAGAGTGAATGGGAAAAATTAGAGCTATCAGGGTTGTGTATATACTGGTGTAAAGGAAGTGGGACGCATAGAGAGAATCAAGGACAAGAAGGATCAGGCGATTGTGAAGATGGCAATGATAAAGAAGATGATAAAGATGACTGCAATAATGACATAGATGATAAGAGTAGCCATGACAGTGGAGATAAAGTTACTGACAGCCATGATGATGATGATGACGAGCTTGAGGAGCATGTTGATAAGGATGATAGTGATCAAAAAGAGATTGATGTTTACAGCAGTGATGGTTTGGAGTGTTGTGAACATTAATTTGCCCCTGATGTTTTATTTATTTAAATCAATGTATTTTTCAAAACCCCCGATATCTTAGACCAAATAGCACCCTTAAGTGACACAGATATTCAATTCTGCTCCACAATTCAAATGCTAAGTGTTGCCGAAGCCATTTCAACAAAGACAGATGCAACTTGAATTGCCCCAATAAATGTATTAAGTGAACCAAATGGCTGAGAGAGAATCTAAGATGCAGTGTTAATTCGAGTGATTACTTTATAGGGAATGGGTAAAGGTTTGATGGAATTGAAACTTATATTTTCCTGGCTGAAACTAAGATCTTAATTACGAAACCATGGAAACAGCCATTGGATTCAGAACAAAAACCAAGACTGCCAAAGAACTAAGCCATATCACTGACTGGCCCATAACTACGACAGACTCCTTCAAATTTCTCTGCACTCATATCTGCAATAAATCAAAATAGGACATCAATACCAACTCCTTCGTCAAAAAAGCACAACAATGAATAAACGCTACTGGTCACATTTTATGCTAATGTAATGATCAACAGAGGCAGACCCAAATGTAGACAGAAACAATGGAATTAAGTAAAGTAAAAGGGTTTTATTGCACGTCTGGGTATAGTGTAATGGAGTTCAACTACAGTTAATTTTCTAAATGCTGCACCTTAGTGTGCTTATTTTGTTATTTTATTTATTTGAGAGAATATTTATTTTGATTTACTTTTAAGTAAATTTTACTTTTTTATTAGTAGGTTGCAAAATCAATACTGTAGTGACCGGGGGAGGCAGCACGGTAGTGCGGTGTTTGGCAGTGTTGCCTCGCGGCGAGGGGGTCCTGGGTTCGGGCCCCAGGGTAGTCCAACCTTGGGGGTCATCCTCTGTGTGGAGTTTGTATGTTCTCCCCATGTCTGCGTGGGTTTCCTCTGGGTGATCCGGTTTTCTCCCACAGTCCAAAGACATGTAGGTCAGGTACTAAATTGTCCCTTGGTATGAATGTGTGTGTGTGTGTGTGTGTGTATGGTGGGGGGGGCTGTGATGGTCTGGCGGCCTGTCCAGGGTATCTCCCCGCCTACAGCCCAATGACTGCTGGGATAGGCTCCATTGCCGTGACCATGAGTAAGGAAAAGCGGTTTGGATAATGAATGAATGAAAAGGGTTTTATTGGGCGTATGGGTGGCATGGCAGTCTACTCTGTTGCATACCCGTGTTACCTCCGGCTTAGTCTGGTGTCCCTATAGACACAACTGGCCGCGTCTGAGGGTCGGAAGCCGGATGTGGGTATGTGTCCTGGTTTCTACACTAGCACCTCCTCTGGTCGGTAGGGGCACCTGTTCGGGGGGGGGGGGGCTGGATAGCGTGATCCTCCCACGTGCTATATCCCCCTGGCAAAACTCCTCACTGTCAGCTGAAAAGCGGCTGGCGACTCCACATGTATCGGAGGAAGTATGTGGTAGTCTGCGGCCTTCCCCACCTCAGCAGAAGAGGTGGAGCAGTGACCGGGATGGCTCAGAAGAGTGGGGTAATTAGCCGGATACAATTGGGGAGAAAAAGGTGCAACAACATTTCCAAAAAAAAAAGAAAAAAAAGGGGGTTTATTGTAGGAATAAAGGGGAATGAGAATGGCAGGCAAGGCAAAAAGTAGAGAGGCGATGGCGGAGGGCAGAGCTGGAATGAGCTGAATGGTGGGTGGAGCTGAGCAGGACAGACAGACGAGGAAGTGAGCGTGGCTGGATGAGTGAGCAGGCGAGGCAGGCAGGCAAGCAGACAGGAGGAACAAGAGAATAATGACCCTTGAAGCACAAGGAGACATAGTAAACACAGTTACTAATGCAAACAACACTATGTAATTGCAGAGCAACTGAGAATGACAGACTACCACAGTGGTTGAAACAACACTCTGGTGATGAGTGGATGGAAAACCAGAGTAGATATACTGTTAAGTTGATGAGTTGATGAAAGGCAAGTGTGCGGGCTGGGTGGGTAAGGTGAATGAGCCACAAATCAGGAGAGTGCCAGGGAAGGAAGCCACGTCCACACCACATACACACACAACAGAGATAGACAGGGGGAAACAGGAGACACTGGGTAAAATAGAAACACAGAAACACAAGGGAAACAATCTGAGACAGTACCCCCCCCACCTAAACAAGAACCTCCAGGTGAACCACCAGGCTCGTCAGGATGTCCTCTACGGAATTCCCAGATGAGGGAGGGGTCCAAAATGAGCTGGTGGGGTATCCAGCTGTGTTCTTTTGGGCCATATCCCTCCCAGTCCACCAGGTACTGGTACCCATGGCCTCGGTGGTATACATCCAACAGACGCTAGACAGTGTAGGCCGGGTGGTCATCAATGATCCAGGTGGGTGGTGGGGTAATGGCTGGAGGGCACAATGGACTGACAGAAGCCGTTACAACTGGGAGACATGGAAGGTGGAGGGATTGATGATACAGTCTATGTCATAAGGTCCAATGTAACGGGATGTTAATTTTCTGGATTTGGTCTGGGATGTCTTTGGAAGAAAGCCAAAACTTTCTGACCAGGCTGGTAGTTGGGTGCTAGAGTGTGGTGACGCTAAGTGATGCGCTGGTTGCAGTCAGCTGAGCAGAGTAGAGCAGAGCGAGCATCCTTCTACACCTTGCGACAGTGACGAAGATGGCCCTGGACCAAGGGTATAATGATTTCATCCTCCTGAACAGGAAACAGGCGACTGATAACGTAAGGAGCATTCAAAGGGTGACATGCCTTTGGCAGCACTGGTCAAGAAATTATGAGTATACTCAATTCAGGGAAGATGATTACTTCAGGAGGAGGGGTTCTGGGCTGTGACACAATGTAGCACAGCTCCCAGGTCCTGGTTGGCCCGCTCCATCTGTCCATTGGTCTGAGGATAGTACCATGATGAGAGACTCACAGTTGCTCTGAGAGCCTGACAGAATGCCTTACATACCTGGGCTATAAATTGTGGTCCATGGTCGGAGATTATATCAGATGGGATCCCGTGGAGACAGACAATGTTGTGGACCAGGAGGTCGGCAGTTTCCAAGGCTATGGGAAGTTTGGGTAGGGGCACAAAATGTACCGTCTTGGAAAATTGGCCTGCAATGGTGGGTATGACAGTGTTTTCTTGAGAGGGTGGAAGGCTGGTTTCAAAGTTGAGGCCAATGAGGCTCCATCGTCAACTTGGGATTGGAAGGGGACAGAATAGGCTGGTGGATGGCTGGTGAGATGACTTACTGGGAGCACATACATAGCAAATGAGCACAAAGGCTCCAGTGTCAGCATCCATGGAAGGCCACCAGAAATGTCATTTAAGAAGGGACAAGGTTCGGCTGATATCAGCATGACAGCTTAACTGGGAGGTGTGAATCCATTGGACTGTGAGCAGACAGAATCGGTACAAAAAGACAGTTATTAGGGCAATTTCCTGGGTCTGGTTGGATCTTTTGTGCCTCCTTAATGAGGGATTTAACTTCCCAGGTCACTGTGGCCACCACACATGACAAGGGAAGGATAGTATCTGGTTTAGATGTATTGTTGTTAGGGACAAACTGTCAAGAGAGGGCATCAGACTTGATGTTTTGGAACCAGGCCGGTAAGTGAGAGTGAAATTTAATCATCTGAAGAACAGCACCCATCAGGCTTGACAGGAATTAAGTCGCTTGGTGTTTTGGATGTAGGCCAGGTTCTTGTGATCACTTCAAATGATGAACGGGTGCTCTGCTCCCTCCAGCCAGTGTCTCCATTCCTCCAAGGTGAAGTTAAATGTGAGCAGTTCCCTGTTCCCATCATCATAGTTACGCTCAGTGGGGGACAATAGGTGGGAGACGAATGCAGAACAGTGGAGTTTCAGGCCATATGCTGAGTTGGAAAGAACGGTTTAAACCCCTATATCTGAGGCATCAACCTCTACAATGAACTGACGTGAGGGGTCTGGTTGGATGAGAACAAGTGCAGAAGCTCTTTAGCTCAGTGAAGGCAGCATCTGCCTCAAGGGTCCAGGTAAAGGGTTAGCTGAAGAGGTGAGTTGGGTAAGAGGAGCGACCACGTGGCTGTAGTCTGATGAACCATCTATAAAAATTGGCGAAGCCCAGAAACTGCTTAAGTTGCTTCAGGGATGTGGGTATTGGCCACTCTATCACTGCCTGAATCTTGGCGGGATCTGCCTTCACTCTCAATGATGTATCCTAAAAATCCAACAGAGTTAACATGGAATTCACATTTATCAGCTTTGATGAACAGTTTGTTCTCCAGTAGTCTTTTGGAGAACTTGTCTCACATGCTAGATTTGCTCCACCATGTCCTGGAAAAAGATAAGGATATCATCAAGATAAACAAAAACTGACCAATTCAGAAACTCACAAAGGAAGCCTGGAAGGCAGCGGGGGTAGCCAAGGGGGCATTGAAGGCAGTTTTCCCATTCATCGCCTTCCTTGATTTGGACCAGGTGGTAGGTGTTTCTGAGATCGAGTTTGGAGAAAATGGTGGCTCCTTGGAGTGATTCAAAAGCAGAATTTATCAGCGGACAATATTTGTTTTTTGTTTTTTTTTGGGGGGGGGGGTTCCTCCCTTTTTCTCCCCAATTGTATTCGGCCAATTACCCTACTCTTTCGAGCCGTCCCGGTCGATGCTCCACCCCCTCTTCCAATGGGAGGGCTGCAGACTACCACATGCCTCCTCCGGTACACGTGGAGTCACCAGCTGCTTCTTTTCCCCTGACAGTGAGCAGTTTCACCTTCACCAGGGGGACATAGCGCGTGGGAGGATCACACTATCCCCCCAGTCCCCCCCCCGAACAGGCACCCTGACCAACCTGAGCAGGCGCTAGTGCAGTGACCAGGACACACACCCACATCTGGCTTCCCACCCACAGACACGGACAATTGTGTCTGTAGGGTGCCTGATCAAGCAGGAGGTAACAAATTATATTTGTTTTTAACTGTTATGTTATTTAAACCATGGTAGTCAATGCAGAGGTGCAATGTATGGTCTTTCTTGGTGACAAAGAAAGAACCCGTGCCTGTGGCTAAGGAGTTGTGAATGTAAGTCTCCATTGGCCTCTCTCTCAGGGCGAGACAGGGAGGCAAAGGAGCTCCTGGGAGCAGATCAATGGCGCAATTATAAGGGTGATGAGGGGGCAAGGAGAGAGCTCACTGCTTACTAAAAAACAAATCTCTCAGGTCATGGCAAACAGAGGGAATAGATGACAGGTCTGGGGGTTCAGTGTCTTCCACTGCCCTAGCCTCATTAGAGGCTAGGGCGGATTTCATGTAAGATGAATGACAAAAAGAGCTCCACCTCTGAACTTTATTGGTGGACCAATTGATGTGGGGATTATGTACTTTTAACCAGGGTTGACTGAGGACCAACGGGGTATGAGGGGAGGAGATGATGTAGAATTGGATGGACTCACGATGATTTCCGGATAGGATGAGGTGCAGGGGCTCAGTAACATGTAACTCACACCACACATACACACACAGACGGGGGAAAACAGGAGACACCGGGAAAAAGCTAAACACATAGAAACACAAGGGAAAAACTGGAGACACGGCAGGGGCCGTGACAGCCACCATCATCCAAAGCATCCTCACATCCTCCTTTACAGTCTGGTGCAGAACCACAGACAGCACCAAAACCAATTTTCAACGACAAGTGAAAAAGGCCCCCAAAATCATAGGATGTGACCTTTCCCCCATGGACTCCCTCTTCACCACCCGCACAGCCAACCAGGCTGGTAAGATCATCAATGACACCTCCCACCCAGCTAACTACCTCTTTAAACTCATGCCATCAGGAAGAGACTACAGGTCAATCAGTTCAAAAAACACCTGTTTCCGAGACAGTCTTTTCCCCACTGCAATAAGAACTCTAAACTCCTTCTCCTCTTAACCATGACCCCTAATACCCCTTAATGTCTATGCTGTTGTTGTTGTATGTATCCTAGAAGTATTTATTGCAATGGTGTTCTATCTTTTTTTTTTTTTTTTGGATTCTGATATACTTTAATGATCCCCGTAGGGAAATTACACTCTGCATTTAGCCCTTTCTAGCTGTGCAGCTAGGAGCAGTGGGCAGCTGCCGTACAGCACCCGGGGACCCACTCCAATTCTTCTTGCCATGCCTCGGTCAGGGGCACAGACAGGAGTATTAACACTAACATGCATGTCTTTTTGATGGTGGAGGAAACCAGAGTACCCGGAGAAAACCCACCGAAGACACGGGAGAACATGTAAAGTCCACATAGAGGACGACCTGGGATGACCTCCAAGGTTGGACAACCCCGGGGTTCGAACCCAGGACCTTCTTGCTGTGAGGCGACAGCACTAACCACTGTGCTGCCATGCCGGCCAATAATAAAAGATAAAAAATATTTCAAATAAATCCATCTATCATCCATTATCTTAACCGCTTATCCAGCTCTCAGGGTCATGGGGATGCTATTCCACTAGCCATTGGACGGCAGATGGGGAGACACCCTGGACAGGCTGCCAGGCCATCACAGGGCAGACACAGACAAACAAACATACATACACACCCATTCATACCTAGGGACAATTTTAGTACGGCCAATACACCTGGCTTACATGTCTTTGGACTGTGGGAGGAAACCGGAGCCCTCGGAGGAAATCCACACAGACACGGGGAGAACATGCAAACTCCACAGAGGACAACCCGCGATGACCCACCAAGGTTGGACTACCCCGGGGCTCTAACCCAGGACCTTCTTGCTGTGAGGCGACCGTGCTAACAACTGTGCCACCGAGCCGCCCATTTCAAATAAATATGTATAAAAAAAAAGAAAAAGGAAAAAAAAAGATAAAAGATATCACAAAGATAGAATGGTGTTCTATTTTGGCCAGGTCTCCCTCGAAAAAGGGAATCTTTAATCTCAAGGGACTTCCTGGTTAAATAATGGGCAAATAAAATTAAAAAAAAAAAACAATGTATGTATATATGTCAGGAAGTTGGATATGTTAACACGCAGCCACCATGCTGTACCATAAACAAAGACCACCAACCTGGTTGTGTTGGAATAACGTTTCTTGATTCTTGAGGATTAATGGGTGGGATGTGACTTTTCAAAAGCTTGTCTGCTGACAACTTCACCATGATGACAAAATCGGTCAGACTTCTTTTGGGGAAGGTCTGGCTCAAACCAATGATTGAATCCTCACATAAAAACTTTTGGTATACACCTATCATAGGACCTTGCACCTCAAAACAAATGTGAAAAGCATCAGATCATGCACAAAATGATAAGACCAATGTGACGAGTATGTGAAAATGCACATAGCACCAATAGGGGCCAAATCTTATTTCTGAAACTATACATGGTGGGAACATTAACCGTGAGAAAGACACCAATAATTCCAGTAAGGCCGATGATATTTGCGATAACAACCATGGCAATGACGATTTTGAGGGACCCATTGTCCCATGGGATGCCTGGGCATTGACAGACATGTATTGTGTATTCCCGTTGCCTTCCTGTAGCATCAATAAGTGTGCACACATGTTGTCAGAACACACAACATGGAGGGGTTTTTTTTCTGATAATGGATTTCATCATCACTCATGGTGTGAGCTCCCGTGCATTAGGGGTAAGCTACGGCTCCCCAGCGGGCTTGTCAATAGGTATTCTATCAATCCTTCCATCTATCCGGAGCCAGTGCTCTCAAACCCTGGAGAATTGGTAAACTGCAGACAGGCCTATCCTCTGGATAGCCCTTTGATAGTCTCCCCATCCAGTACTCTATCATCCTGATGACTTCTCCAGAAATTAGATATCGGCGTTTTACAGCTGAAGGTGATTCATAAAATGAGCAGGGTTGCAGCTGTATGACGGTTATGGGTCGTCACTTTAAAGTTACACAGGAGGAGATTGGGGGATCTTAGTTGGTGGTGGTGGGGTGGGGTGTATTGGTTAGACAATATTGTTAGGATTCTAACAAGGGTAAGATCTTCAGTAATACGCCACTATGATTGTAATCAGGCAACGGCTTGATGCTGTGGGACTGCCCATCAGTTTATTTTCAAGAGGGTAATCTTGATGAGGGCCTACTGAAATGTAGCTGATGCAATGAGGCAGAGATAAGAAGCTGAGATGGATTAGGGTGGGAGTTGGTGGGGTGGGGATGGAGGGGCTGGGGGTTCCACATGCTCGTGGCTTAGCAAAAGAGAGTTGGAGAGAATTTTGTGTGTGTGTGTTTGTGTGTGAAGCCTGTAAATGAGTTTTTGTGAACATGTATTCCTCCTAATTCTAGGTTGGCTCACATTTGCATTAACTCATACATACGTACATGTAGGCTACAATCTTTGTGTGTTCTTTGCGTGTGTGTGTGTCTGTGTGGGGGGTGTTTCTGTAAGTATGATTAGGCAGATATGTCTTGTATGTGTTTGTACATAATCCTTTTTGGATACTCAGATGTATGTGTGTATGTGTGTGTGTGTGTGTGTGTGTGGTATACACTGATGAGTCAAAACATTATGACCACTCACAGGTGGTCATCCCCAAACAAGGGGACATGTCAAGGTCTGAGTAGATTAGATGGTAATTGCACAATCAGTTCTCATGGCCACCATGTTGGATGCAGGAAAAATGGGCAGAGTAAAGACCTGAGTGACTTTGACAAGAGCCAAATTGTTATGGCCAGACGACTGGGTCAAAGCATCTCTGAAACTGCAAGGCTTGTGGGTTGCTCCTGGTCAGCAGTGGTGTGTACCCAACAATAGTGATCCGAGGAGGGACAAACCACAAACCGCTGACACCGATGTGGGAGGGCAACGAAGGCTATCCCGTCTGGTCCGAACCGACAGAAGGTCTACTGTGGCACAAGTCACAGAAAATTTCAATGATGGTTACGGGAGGAATGTGTCACAACACACAGTGCATCGCATCCTGCTGCAGACTGGTCAGAGTGCCCATGATGACTCGTACAATAGCCATGTGAACGTTGGAACTGGACCTTAGAACAGTGGAAGAACAGAGTCCCATTTTCTTTTAGATCACGTGGATGGCTGTGCCTGTGTGCACCATTTACCGGGGGGGGGGGTGATGGAACCAGGATACACTGTGGGAGGACAAGAAGCCAGTCGAAGGAGTGTGATGCTCTGGCCATGTTCTACTGAGAAAGCTTGGGCCTGGCCACTCAGGTGGACGTCAAGATAACTCGTGCCACTTACCGAAACACTGTTGCAGACCAGGTACACCACCCCTTCATGGCAATGGTATTCCCTGATGGCAGTGACCTTTCAGCAGGATGATGCGTTCTGCCACACTGCACAAATTGTTGGGGAATGGTTTGAGGAACATGATGAAGTGTTCAAGGTGTTGTCCTGGCCTCCAAATTCCCCAGATCTCAATCCGACAGAGCATCTGTAGGACGTGCTGGACCGACAACTCCGATCCACAGCAGCGCCACCTCGCAGCTTGCAGGACTTGGATCTGCTGCTTATGTTTTGGTACCAGATCTTGCGGAAACCATGCCTTGGTGGGTCGGTGCTGTTATGGCAGCACACGGAGGACCAAAGGCATATTAGGCAGGTGGTCATAATGTTTTGAATGATCAGTGTATAGGTGACTATTCAAGTGTCTTTGTGTGTGTGTGTGTGTGTGTGTGTGTGTGTGTGTGTGTGTGGGTGTTGAAATGACTGTGCCTGTGGGTGCAAGCCGGTGTAAGTAAAACCAGTCAGAGGACTTGTGTGTGATCCAGTCATTGTGTGTGTTCAAGCATCTATTAATAAATGTGTAAGCATGATCTTCCGTGTGTGTATGTGTGTGTAAGTGAGTCAGTCAAGTGTTTATCACTAGATGTGTGTCCATGCATGCGTATGTGCGCTGTGCACTACTAATCCCGTCTCCTGAGGCCACTTCCAGGCAGTAGGTTGTAGGTACATCGGAGAAGCTCTAATCTCTTTTCCAAATCTTTGGATTCCCTTTCTTCAGAGGCAGGAGGTCAAAGAGAGACGGAACAGCGAGAGAGACAGACAGAGGACAGGACAGGAGAGGAGAGGAGAATTGATGAAGAAAGACAGGGCGAAGGAAGGGGTGGGGGGCAGCATTTTTTCCTTGCCTCTGGGACAAATTATCCCAGAGGGGACATCTGTGTTGTTCAAAGGAACACACACACACACACACATGTAACCTAGATTTATGTATGAGTTAATGCGAATGTAAACCAACCTAGATTTAGAGGGAATACATATTCACAAAAACTCATCTGCACACTTCACACACACACACACAATCCTTGTGCTATCGAGCAATGTCCTCAAGGCTAAAACTAATATCAAAAGTCTGAGTGAGAGCACTGAAGGAAATCAGATAATAAAATTTACTGTGAACTTCCAAAAGCACATCTCCCGTGGACCAGCTTTGTTGCCATGGAGATCCGACCAGTCAAGGTTTACACTGCTGTGTGTGTGTGTGTGTGTGTGTGTGTGTGTACTTGTGTAAATCTGCTTCTGTGTACATTAGTTTGGTGTAAGTGTGTACACGCTGGACGGTACCTCTCGGCTTGAGTCCGTCTGTACGAGTCTGTTCTGAGGTTGTGTTTTGGCATTTCAGTTTTATAGGTTAGTATATTTATGTATACAGAGTACAGCCCAGCGAGGAGTGGCAGGAAGGAAAGAGAAGAGACAAGGGGCGGGGGGGAGTGGATATGATCATGGTCATTATCCAGGCTCAAACCCACAACATGTCTATTACATGTGCCTTCGTCCACAGCTCCCCGGAACAACACCAAAACCTTTCATTGTCGACTTTTTTCTGGCGTTGAGACGATAACCAAGTAAGGTAACATTTGAGTGCCAACCTAAAGAAAAACAGTGTAACAGGCCTCTGTGGCCCTTGTGCGACACCATACATGACAACAAAGTGGAGCGTTTCAGAGCTGACGGCTGAAACGACACAGAGCTGTCGGTGTGAGAGGTGGCTAAATGGCACGGAGGAGAATATCCTGGTAAACACCACTCCCATTGGCTGGAACGCAGTGAATGTAAACGCTGCCGTGGAGGGCAGCGCCAACAATGTCTCTGTGACTGAAGTGTGTGTTTGCACAGGGACCCACAAGACACACAAAGGCACACCGCTCAATGTGCACACTCACTTGTGCACATGCGCTTTCTTAAGGTATTATTCTATACTGATGGTTGCTAGGTGACCATTCACTGGTTAATTGAGTGAAATGGACTGATAACGTATTGAATATAAATAATTTGCTGTGTGTGTGTGTGCGTGCGTGCATGTGTGTGCGCGCGCAGGCATGTGTGTGCATGCATGTGTTTGTAAGTGTGTATGTGTGTGTGCATGCATTTGTGTGTACAAGCATGTATGTGTGCAAGCAAGCGTGTATGTGTGTGTTCATGCATGTGTGTGTGAATACAGGTGCCCTTGCTGAGTGATGATGCAGCCAGATGTTCGGTTTCGCTCCGGCGCCTGTCATTGACTGAAAGCAATGGGGACAAACGTTATATTTAGACCATTTCATTGCATTTCATCACCCGCCTGTTGACAGACAAAAACAGTCAAAGGATGCCACTAATCAACCAGTTTGAGAGCTTACTCAGTTTTAATTCAAGGATCAAAAATATACAGGATACAAGATTTCTCTCTGAAGTGTTTCTCACGTACAATTCAAAAATACAGTATCTCAGGTTTTTTTTTTTTCCCGTGTTTTCAGTTGTGAAAATCTGTGGCTGTCACAAAGCACTCGGTGGGAAGGTCTGTTCCCAGATATTAGTGATGCACCGTGCACAGGCAGCCTCTCCACCCTCCCACACGTATAAACAAACATATAGCAGGATGTGTCATTACTGCTTTCATAAAGACTTGAAATTTGAATAACCAGGGCTCACCGGAGAACAATGTGTACCGACCAGTGTGACGGGAACAGCAGTCGTCGCTCATCCAAGTACCGGTGAACAATATTTGGGAGGTACCATGGCAGCTGTCACTGCCGTGACGCCCAGGATTTGGGATTGAAGAGAACCCAGCAGAACGTCATGATGGTGTGTTAAGGATTGGCAGTTGTGCTGTCAAAACGGTGGTCGTCACAGGCAAGATAACGGAGATCTGCAGTAGGTCAGCATGACCAGTCCTCTGCAGCAGATTGTAGATAAGATATTCATATAAGCTGGATAGAAAAGGCTACCTAGCAACAATACAGTACAAGATAAATGAATTTCATAGTAAATGCTCAATTTTTTTTCTTTTTTAACTGTATTACGTGGTTGGGGTAGCCAACAACACAACACAGCTAATGAGCTCTTTATGGGCATCCAAATAATGAATTATTTAATAAAAAACATATTTTGGATGACTAGCAGGTCAACAGATGAATCTGTATAAAGACAACATGAAACGGCAATCTTGCTTCTGTAATGTGACATATTTCTTTTGTTTTTATTTTGGACCCCCCCCCCTTTTTTTTCCTCCCCAATTGTACTTGGCCAATTACCCTATTTTACAAACTGTCCCGGTCGCTGCTCCACCCCCTCTGCCGATCCGGGGAGGGCTGGAGACTACCACATGCCTCCTCCAATACATGTGGAGTTGCCAGCCGCTCCTTTTCACCTGACAGTGAGCAGCTTCACCAGGGGAATGTAGCATGTGGGAGGATCATGCTATTCCCCCCAGTTTCCCCTCCCCCCTGAACAGGCACCCCGACCAACCAGAGGAGGCGCTAGTGCAGACACCAGGACACATACCCACATCTGGCTTCCCGTTCGCAGACACGGCCAATCGTGTCTGTAGGGACGCCCGACCAAGCCGGAGGTAACACGGGATGTGACGTATTTCTCAGTAAAATGGGATATTACGGCGGGACGAAACCTAGAGACGGACGGGATTTGATCCCTCAGGATGTGATTGGGGGGCGGCACGGTGGCACAGTTGTTAGCACGGTCATCTCACAGCAAGAAGGTCCTGGGTTCGAGCCCTGGGGTTGTCCAACCTCGGGGGTCGTTCTGGGTCATCCTCTGTGTGGAGTTTGCATGTTCTCCCCCGTGTCTGCATGGGTTTCCTCCGGGTGCTCCGGTTTCCTCCCACAGTCCAAAGACATGCAGGTCAGGTGAATCGGCCGTACTAAATTGTCCCTAGGTGTAAATGTGTGTGTGTGTGTGTGTAATGGCCTGGTGGCCTGTCCAGGGTGTCTCCCTGCCTGCCGCCCAATGACTGCGGGGATAGGCTCCAGCCTCCCCGCGACCCTGAGAGCAGGATAAGCAGTTTGGATAATGGATGGATGGATGGACGCGATTGGTTCGAGCCCAACATTTTATGATATTAATGGCTGGAGTGTTTGCTCGGCTGCCCGCTCGGACTTGGTGATGCAATACAAGAACATGACTGTTTCAGAGGGAGGTCAGGTGGTTATATTTTGATGTAAAATAAGCAATAAATGGAATTTTTGTAATTTATTTTTGGCATAAGTTGTTTAATAGGTGCATAATATGACCGGGGAAATGCACAAGGTAAAAAAGTCCTTTCACATTGTCTTTAACTCCTGTTGTGTGCTCCCAAAGTGTGTGTTATGTGCTGTTACATACTTTAATTAGATTGCCTGGTGTATAAAGGGGTGCACGTCATCTCAATAAGCATCGCTATTATCACCCTGACAGAGATGACAGATAGAAACAAAGCAGCCCTTCTGTAGTCAATATCCACCTGTCAGAGGGTTTGTATCTTTCTTTCAGATATTTATTTTCTTTCTTTGTCTTTTTCAGTGCATTCTTCTCCCACTCGCTTGGTGATCCACCGACATCACTTAGGCGGGATGGGCTGCATGAGGATTCTGCACCCAAGGTGCCTCTTTACATCTTGTGACGCCTCCATTCCCATCCTCTCCCCTTTCCCTTACCCTCCTTTCCAGCGTCTGCCCTCCCTGGCCAGTCTGTCTCCTTCTGCTCCCACTCCTTGTCCCCCGCTCTGGGAGCACGTTGCCTTTAATTAGAATCCAGACGTCAACTCCAATTTCCCAACTGACTCCCTGTGACATTCGACCCTTGACCGTCTTGTCCGCTACTTGTTTTCTCATTTTCAGTGCTGTCATTGGTCATCCCTTATCCAAACCCTTGCAATTTTTTTGTTGTTGCCCAAAGCTGTAAAATCTCACTTGTCTGTTCAGTGTGATCTCACTCTGCACCCCCCCTCCCCAACCCACCCACCCCCACCCTATCCTCCCCTCCTTCCATAGCTCACTTATAAACATCCTGCCTTCTCTCCTCTCATTCAAAAACTCGAAAAAGGCCAGTCTCTGTTCTCAGTCCCCCCCCCCTTCTCTCCCATGCTGTCAGTGTCTCTTGGTGTTCTTGCCAAACTTGTCGCCAAGTTGCTGGATGAGGCGGGCCAGCTCCCCAGTGGCCTGGGACTTCTCCTCCAGGAGCTCATAGCGGAGACTGGAGATGTCCTGCTTGATCTCCTTCAGCTCTCCTGCGGCACGCACACACACGCACACACGTGGACACACGCACATGGAAAAGAAAAGTCATGATGGAACAATACAAATCAGAGCACAAAAATGAGCAAATGCAGACACCCACACGCACACACATGCAGCAGGTCAACAGTACATTTTTAAGTGACAATAATAAATATATTTCATAGAATATCAGACCAAATACGTGCACACATAAGCAAACAGCCAGCTTCCTGTGTATGACAATTGGTGGGCATGCACAGCACAGACAGCACCACTCTCTCATCTCTCTCTCTCTCTCTCTCTCTCAGTGAACATCAAAAGAGATTTATTACCTTCATTGACTTCGTCGTTCTCTCGGTCCACCTGAGCCTTGAGCACATAGCGCTTGATTAGGCGCTTCATGATCTTCTACCAGATGAGGAAGTGAGGCGAGGGGGGAGGAAGGGAAAGCGAGGAGAGGAGAAGACGGGTGGAAAAGAGAAGAGACAGAGGTAAGGACGACGGGGAGAAAATAGAGGGTAGAAAAAGTGCCAAAGCCATGTAGTTATACCGCATCTATTTTGACAGGTAGAAAGGTAGCTCTCTGTCTTTTTTTTCCCACCACAAATTGTTTTGCTGAACCCCACACACACACACACACACACACACAGACAGTGAAAGGTGGTGGCTGTAAGAGTTAAGAGTAGTCTTTTATCACTGTGATGGCATGTGAATGGTTGGTATTGATTGATAGCCGATAGGGATATCCAAGAGCGCCTTTGGTTCGAACCCTGCACGTGAGTGGGTCGATACCGGTCACCCCGCACACAGCACACGCGCATCTCATCTGCAGGCTCAAATGATGATGAATGTCAATGCTCTGCATGCTCACATAACTGTTTGGCTGAGTGTGTCTGCAGTGTGTATCCGCTGTGTGCCGGCAGTGGTGGTCTCACAAAAGAAAAAAAAAAAAGACTTCACGATGAGATGCACGTAGATGACCGGCAAAGGAGCCCAGATTTCTGAAAGGTGAAGGAGAGGCTGGAAAGAGTGCGCTCCCTCCACCTCCTCAGCGAGCGACTCCGCGATCATTTACTCAGAGCGTCTGCTCGTTTGCTCTCGAATAGCTCATTAGAAGCATGTTCTGCCCAGCCTGTCTCCAGCCGCACTCTGCCTAGTTCCCTCTCTCTCTTCCTTCTGCCCCCCCCTCCCCCACACACACTACCCACTCTCTCTTTCACCCTCTATCTGTCCGGCTGTCTTTCTTGTCACTATTCCTCCACTATGTCTCTCTCGCTCTGTCTTCTCGCCACCTCCAGCCGATCGTCCACCTCTCTCCATCCGTGTTCCACGTTTTCCATTCCTGTCCATCCATCTCCTTCCATATACGCTTGAAGCTAATGCCAACTATTCTATTATTCCTCTCTCTCTCGTTTTCTCTTTCTCCCCATATTTTCACCCCCTCGCCATTCTTTTTTCCCCTCCATCTATCCAGTTCTGAGCACCCCTGCTTCCCATTCTCTCGTACCTGATATCTGGTGGGGTGTTTGATGGGTTTTCTGGGGATAAACTCTTCCTGTGGTTGAGGCTTAGACTTGAAGCGCTCAGCCTGTGGTGACAGGTAAGAGAAAGAGAAAAATCCAGTCTCAAGCGACGGTGACGAGAAATGACAACGGCAAAATAGAGACATACGCCTAACAGAAGGAACATTCAAAAAGAGGTTTAATGCGCACGTGTAGCTTTAGAAACAACCGTTTAAAGAATGCAACATCTTTAAGCCATTATATTTGGTCATTGGCGGACAGAAACATTAATTATTCAACCATCTGCAAAATCCTCTCAAATAACAAAGCATATTCAACCAGTAGTAAAATGTGCAATCTATGTCTAACTGAAAAATATTTTATCATTTGCAAACCAGAAATGTCCACATTGAATAACAGGAATGAATTGGCCAGCAGTTGCAGACATTGATATAAGCACCTATTTTGTAATTATAAATAAATCATGCCAATAGACAATTACCACCCCCCCTATTGGACCGTTAGTGATCACATGTTTTTGAATGTGACACCGCTCCCTTCCCCATTGGGTGTTGTCCACGTGATGTGCATGATGAGGCAGTAAAATTTATGTTCTGTCCCGAGTAGCTTTATTGACAGCTGATGATTGCTTATGGCATGAAACAGGCTTGTACTGTCTCATAAAGAATTTACTTGACTCCCTATATATATATATATATATATATATATACACACACACACACACACACACACATATATATATATGGATGTAAAAAGCATGTTTCAGGACACTTTTTCTTAGTTTAAGTAAATTCCCCTCAAGCAAGAAAAATTAAAATGTACTCAATAAAAATGTATTTTAAAATGCATTGTTTGCATCACCGTTGGTGGTCTACCTGTTGTACGTTTACATTCTGTGGTAGAAAAAACACGCACACTTGGCTTTAATGTTATTGCTATATTCAAACTGTCTTTGTAAGCTGCCATCGGAAAAAGGTGTCTGCTACAGGAGAAAATGCCGAAATGTGAATTTAAGTTCAGTTTAATCTTCATGTATGTCCTGTGTGTGTATTTCTACATCTCTAAAATAGACCGGATAACGCTGAGGTGATTACCATTTTGTTTAACAAATGTACCTTCAATTCATAAGGAAAAAGGCTACCTTTTTCCAAATGGTTGGCTGTGTGACTTTAAAATAAAGCTCAAAATTGACCAAACAAACTAGACTAAAACAAAACTGGCAAAAAAAGCTTTTTTCTTCTTCCAGACATCCTTTAAGACGAGAAATCGAACTTGTTCACAGATGGTTATCGGCTCCAAGTAAGCAGAAGTTTCTGGCCTGCTGAACTTATCCAGGCCTGACTTATCCAGGCCTCTGCATGTGATGGAAACATCTCTATAATGCAAAGTGTTCTACTGGCAACACTTGTTTTTGGCATATGCTTACTAGGTCTATTCAGGGTCATTGACCTCCTTTTCTTGGGCCAAACAGTCTGTGTTTATCTACAGTATGCTGAAATGCAACGTAGCTGCATTCTGGTAAAGCTCAGAGATAGACAGACACCTACACAGGCATTCACTGGTCCACATATAGATGAATACTGTGAACATATACACCCTGCAAACATGCACACTCATCGAAGGGTATGTGCATGAACTATGCGGACAAGTACAAACAGTACAAACATGAGAGGACAACCACGGTTAACTATCCAATTCCTCCAATATATAGATTATCCATTCTCCCCGAATGGAAAAGATTTATCATTTTGTCTGAAATGGATTTTGGAAAAAAACCACATTTAGTTTTAATTTTGTTTACAACTTTTCTCAACTGGTGGTTAATTCTTCTTTTTTTTGGGGGGGGGGGCAAGACACAGCGAGTGATAGATGGATTTACAGATTTAGAAAGGCCACGCTGTCTTCTTGAACAGCCTCACTTGACATTTTCCATGCCGCAGTGTAGTGAGTTTATATATTGATCATTCTCTGTGTCCGCTTGGCTGTGCAGTTAGCTTGTCAGCGAAATTCAGGAGGTCGCAGAGGCAGCAGGGTGTAACCCATCTTGTCGCCTTTCAGACCCACCCAGGCATTTGCACAGACACAGGCAGAACCAATGGCCCAGCTAATAGCTGTGCCAAGGCAGTGAGGCGAGCCGCCCCAGCAGGGGAATCAGATGGGAGATGCTGGCAGACAGTGCCAGTGCTGATACTGGTCCAGTGTTTACCGGCCTGTGCTGTTTTCTCTAGGCAAAGACTTTTCATTTCATTTCAGTGGCTTCACTCGGAGAGAGAAGAACCTTGAGAAAGACAGCGAGGAAAGGAAATGTGGAGATGTGCGGCGGTGTGGTCAGAAGCCTAGTTCTCAGTGGGAATATCATGTAGCTCCAGTGGTCAGGCCTTGATCCACACCACCATCTGAGTGCACTCTATGGTACTTAGTAAAGAGGAGGAGACACAGTATTTCACAAGCACGGTAAAAATAGTTGACCTCAACCTTAACAGCCAAAAGCAAAGTCTTTGCTAAATCTACTGGGTCTACTGAGTGACCTTACCCTTGCCTCTCACTCCCTCCGTTTCCTCTCCTTGGAAATGATATGAATACTTAATGTAGCAAAAACAATTTCCTTCTTAGGGGGCAATGTTTCAACAAATCCTTAGGCATAATAAACTTAAAAAAGTCAAAAAAAAAAAAAAAAAAAAAAAAAAACAAACTCAAATATGTTGGAAACATTTCAGGGCGGAAAACGCAGTGTTGACAGGTCATTGCATTGCGAGCAGTTTTCTTTTCCTGGCAAAGTAATAATTCATAATCAAAATAATTTCCATATATTTGTACATTTCATGTGAAGGGAAACGGGATCTACTGTGTAATAGTGAACCAGACTTGCTTTAATAAATCACTTCGGCTACTTATCGAACACCATAACTGTAAAGGGCGGCACGGTGGTGCAGTGGTTAGCACTGTCACCTCACAGCAAGAAGGTCCTGGGTTCGAACCCCGGGGTTGTCCAACCTTGGGGGCAATCCCAGGTTGTCCCCTGTGTGGAGTTTGCATGTTCTCCCCGTGTCTGCGGTGGGTTTTCTCCGGGTGCTCCGCTTTCCCCCACCATCAAAAAGACATGCATGTTAGGGTTAATACTCCTCCTGTCTGTGCCCCTGACCGAGGCATGGCAAGACGAACTGGAGTTGGTCCCTGGGTGCTGCACAACGGCTGCCCACTGCTCCTAGCTACACAGCTAGGATGGGTTAAACGCAGGACGTAATTTCCCTATGGGGATCAATAAACTATCTCAAAATCAAAAAAGAAAATCAATCCCTTCCAATTAAATGAAAACCACGTTTTTCCATTTGTCCTTAGAAGGAAGAATTTGTGGACTATTTTGGGTTTAAAGGTGTACTATTTTTGACTGTAAGATGCTCCACTGAACAGAGTGTCTTTGTGTTTAACATAAAAAACAACACTGCTGCAGTTTACAGTGAACGATAGATTCGTTGGTGCCCTAAATTTGTGTTGAGCTAGTCAGATAGTCACAACTGTCGCTACTCATTCACCATCAACAGGCAGTTCAAAAATGTCCTGATCCCCAAAAACACAGTGATGGCCAATAGCTGCACTGGATAGCGGTGGTTGAAGATGTTATTGTCCTGTATTTAACATAATTCAATCCGGTCAGCCTATGGAAGAACACATGATATAAACAATACGGGGATAAAACCAACTTTTTTTATTGTGCTCTATAGCACCACTAGTGGTCAAAAACAACATTCTTCTTCTTCTTTCATCTTGTTCCCCTGTTTTTCAGGGATCGCCACAGTGCATTTTATAGTTTCCATCGGTACCACGTGAGGGCACAGCACCAATGGCGGCCGTTGTTATCCCGGGCCTCGACCGATCCGGTATGGTCTTGTCAATCTGCATACTGATTTGGCAAAATTTTATATCAGATGCCCTTCCTGACACAACCCCTAACCCTAAGGACGGGGGCACAGGTAAAATGCTGGATGCCATCCCAGTATTCATGGACTAGCACCCAGGCCTGTCGCCATGGTCAAAAACACTATTGGATATCTTTTTAATTTTACTCCTCCCCCCTTTTCTCCCCAATTATATCTGGCCAATTACCCCACTCTACCGAGCCGTTCCGGTCGCTGCTCCACCCCCTCTGCCAATCTGGGGAGGGCTGCAGACTACCACATGCCACCTCTGATACATGTGGAGTCACCAGCCGCTTCTTTTCACCTAACAGTGAGGAGTTTCACCAGGGGGATGTAGCGCATGGGAGGATCACACTATTCCCCCCAGTTCCCACTCCCCCCCGAACAGGCGCCTGACCGACCAGAGGAAGCACTAGCGCAGCGACCAGGACACATACCCACATCTGACTTCCCACCCGCAGACACGTTCAAATGTGTCTGTAGGTATGCCCGACCTAGCCAGAGATAACACAGGGATCCCCATGTTGGTAGGCAATGGAATAGACCACTACACTACCCGGACGCCCCCCGCCCCCATTGGATACCTTTAATTAAAGTGGACTACTGAGCCATATATGAGCAAATTCAGACAAAAATAAACACGAAAAAGGCCAACAATTACAATTCTCTTTCAGCCATCACAATGGCCATATGAAATTGGGCACAAGTTCACAGATGTGTATTGTGCTTTCAGTAAGTTTATCACACATCCTCATAGAAAGACAAGCCAGGTTGTGGTTTTAGAGAGAGGGAAATGGAAACAACTCACAAATTGGCTTTGTCCCGGAATATTAAATATCACACAAAAACGTATAGATAAGCAGATCAACATTTGACATGACTGGCCTGTGTTGTTGTTTCATTTATCCAATCACATGAATGTGATTAGATAGGGTCTGGGTTAAATGGTCAGAGGTCAAACATATCAAATGCTGATCTGAGAACATTTCTCCCTTCCAGAAATCGGGACAATCCTTCATAAACACCCACCTTGTGCTGCGAGTTGAGCATGCCCATTTCTACCTCACTGTCATGCCGATGGCCGTTGGCCTTGCAGAGGTGTACCATACAGGCCTTGATCCGAAGGACCAAGTAGTAGAAGGATTTGGGGCTGGGCACCAGGTTGAAGGGGGCAGGCAGAGTGCGGCCCTCATCGAAGTAGGAGAGCCACAGTTTGGCTCGAGCAAACTTCCATTCCACATCTGCATCTTCCTGCAGAGACAGTGACAAGATGTAGAACTGTATTAGGAGGGCTGAGGATGGACACAATATTAGAATTAATATCAATAATAATTAATATTAATATAACAATAATTAATAATATAATAATTATATTATATCATTGTATTAAATAAATTATATTATATTATCATATAATTATACTATTATAATATTATTATATAAGTTATATTATTATATTATTAAATATTATAAAATAGTACAATAATTATATGATATTAATCTATTACTACTACTACTACTTTCGGCTGCTCCCGTTAGGGGTCGCTACAGTGGATCATCTGTTTCCATTTCTTCCTGTCGTCTGTATCTTCCTCTGTCACACCAGCCACCTGCATGTCCTCCCTCACCACATCCATAAACCTCCTCTTTGGCCTTTCTCTTTTCCTCTTCCCTGGCAGCTCCATATTCATATATCATATCTTTTATGATATTAATATTAATTATAATTAGTAATATTAGAATGTTAGAGATCTGATAAACACAAAATAACGGTCATCCTTTACAGAGGTTATAACTCTGTGGTACTGAGAATCCATTTTCCATTTGACCTCATGTTTACTGCCATTTACTCTTGCATTTTAAAAAAATGTTTTTTTGTGGAAATATATGGGCAATCTGTTACCAATACCCTCTCCAACTTTGTGTCCTGGAATAGTCTATCTAGTAGTGCAAACTTATTACATGCAACTTCACATCGATATCATATCCTTGCTGATGTATCTCACCAAACAGCCATTCGACATAGTATCAAGGGCATCATAAGTCACATCTTATTTAATCTACTCATGCCTGCTTACGCACAAACTAAAAAAAGAAATGGAGACTTTTTATCATGAGCAAAAGAAATCAATAAAGTGAAAAAGACCATTATTCTTTTATTAATGTTCTGTTGTGTCACCTTTACAATAAACCTTGTGGCTCCAGTTTGTTTTGTATAGTACTTTCGTGTGCTGCCTTTGCACTTCTCTTTTACAGTTAGCTTCAGCACTAATTGTTAACCATGTTCAGAGCAGATTGAACAATTATTGATAATTTATGACTTGTGATCTATGACACAAATTCCATATTGGCTTACAATCCTGCATGCATACCTCTATCTCCTGGTAGGAGCTGTTGATCATGGCAATGAGCATGTTGAGAAGAACCACAACCATAGTGACATTGTAGACTCCATACAACACATAGCCGATGTTTTCTATGAATTTATGGTCATACTTCAGCACCACTGAAATCACCTCCGATAGCCCGAAGATAGACCAAAACAGAGTTTTGAAACTCTCCTCCACCCTGCCACGATAGAGAGAGAGAAAGATGGGATGCTGAATGAATAGGGAAAAAAACAAAACAAAACAGCTACTATGAATGACACAGCATTAAAAACATGCAAATCAACGGCATCTGGGTGGTGTAGCGGTCTATTCCGTTGCCTACCAACACGGGGATCGCCGGTTCGAATCCCCGTGTTACCTCCACCTTGGTCGCACGTCCCTACAGAGACACTATTGGCCGTGTCTGTGGATGGGAAGCCAGATGTGGGTATGTGTCCTGGTTGCTGCACTAGCGCCTCCTCTGGTCGGTTGGGGCACCTGACGGAGGGGGGGAGGGGGAATTGTGGGGAATAGCGTGTTCCTTCCATGCGCTATGTCCCCCTGGTGAAACTCCTTGCTGCCAGGTGAAAAGAAGCAGCTGGTGACTCCACATGTATCAGAGGAGGCATGTGGTAGTCTGCAGCCCTCCCTGGATCAGCAGAGGGGTTGGAGCAGCGACTAGCACGGCTCAGAAGAGTGGGGTAATTGGCCATTGGGGAGAAAAAAGCGGAACATACATACATACATACATACATACATACATACATACATAGTACATACATAAATAAATAAAATACATGCAAATCAACAGACACATGCACCTTTTAAGCCAATGGTGCATGCTCAAAGGCATTTAAATACACATTAGTTTGTTTAGGCAAACACTTCCATACACACCAACGTACGTATGAAAACACACGTGCATATGCACGCGCACACACACACGCACTCAATACCCATTGTAATGTTCCTGGAGCAGTTTATGAGATGGTACTGATGAAATAATCAATGAGTCATGTCCAAATTAAACTTTATACTCTCTCTTGATCACACACACAAACACACACACACACACACACACGCACTTAACACACAAAGACACTGAGAAAACTATTTCTTGATTGAAAAAGCGACTAAGCGGTGACATCCTGTGCTTCATGAGACCTCGTTCAGTGAAGAGTAGTTTTGTTGTTCATTTCCATCTCGTAAATCAGTCCTCATGACTTGCAAAGTGAGCTCAAAAGCCATTTTAAATCTGCCCAAACTGTGATTACTGCTCTATTGGAGTCTATGAGGGGGGGAAAAAACAGCTTTTTTGTTGTTTTTTGAAAACTTTATTTTCCAATTTTCAAGTTTTTTTGGAACAGGTATACAAGGCACACGAACAACAACAACAACAATAACAACAACAACAAAAAGAAACTTGTAGGAATCCCCCCCCCCAAGGCTCAAAAAAAAAAAAAAAAAAAAAAAGGACTATGCAGGGATTTCTTATTCCAATTCCACATAATAACCATATTTTTGAAGACGATATAAAGTTGTACACATATATCTATAAGTATTGTCGTTACAACTAGGTAAATAAAAAGTACATTCAATAAAAGGGAAAACCTTCAATAAAGTCTTTGAAAGGACTCCAGGTCAAAGTAAAGTTTTTGCGGGTTTTACATATTTTATATTGGAGCTTTTCTAAAGGTAGAAAGGACAGCACCTCCCTCAACCACTGCAAAAATGATGGCGCTTTATTCGACTTCCAGTTAAATAGGATAAGTCTGCGTGCTAGTAGTGAGGCAAATGCTAGAGCATTTGCTTGCAAAGTTGTGACCTTACAGTTAGGGGGTGGTATGCCAAAGATGGCTGTGTGAAAATCAGGGTTTATGGTCTGTTTACAGATATGTGAGAATACATTAAATATCTGTCCCTGATAACTGTTGAGGGAGGGGCATGCCCAGAACATGTGTCCCACCGAGGCTGGACTATGGCTGCATCTTGGACAGCCAGGGTCTGTGGTGGGAAAGATTCTGGCAAGCTTGTCCCCCGAGTAGTGAAGACGGTGAAGCACCTTGAACTGAATTAACCCATGTCGTATACACAATGAGGACGTATGTATACGAGTTAAGCTGTCCCGCCATGCCTCTTCAGAAAGCTCTACACCCAAATCTCTCTCCCATGCAGTTTTTGTTTTGTAAAACAGCTTTTTTTAGTCAAAATATAAGAGCAGAAATAATAAGTTTAACCAAAATAGAAAAAAGGTGGTTTTTGGATTTGTTTTGCTGTTTGGTGTTACAGATGACTTTATAAAGGAAATATTCCATTTAACCCCTTTAATAAAGACACTGCTGCCAACCTGTCTTTACACTTGCTTAGTCAATTAAACGGCAGTGATCAAACATGAAAAAAAAAATGGCAAGAATGAGATTATTAAACACAATCTTGATATTAAGCTAGCCTACATTTATTGTATTTTCCCCCAAATTGTACCTGGCCCACTCTCCGAGCCGTCCCGGTCGCTGCTCCACCCTCTCTGCTGATCCGGAGTGGGCTGCACACTACCGCATACCTCCTCCTATACATGTGGAGTCGCCAGCCGCTTCTTTTCACCTGACAGTGAGGAGTTTCACCAGGGGGACGTAGCGCGTGAGAGGATCACGCTATTCCCCCCAGTTCCCCCTCCCCCCCGAACAGGCACCCCGACCGCCCAGAGGCGGCACTAGTGCAGCGACCAGGACACATACCCACATCCGGCTTCCAACCCCCAGACATAGCCAATTGTGTCTATAGGGATGCCCGACCAAACCGTAGGTAACACGGGGATTCAAACAGGCGATCGCCGTGTTGGTAGGCAACGGAATAGACTACTACACTACCCGGAGGCCCACATTTATTGTATTTAGCAGATATATTTGTTTCATATTCCGGCCTGAAAAGATTGAAGTGCTGCTCTTAACATGGTGACATTTCAGCTTATCAAAAAATTGTAGCTTTGCCTTAAACTAGGATTTATATCATTCTTCCCATCAGTAAGTAACAACAGCTATCCAAGAGAAAGGATGCAGGGAGAAAACATGTCAGTTGTAAATCAGCTCTTTTCAAGCAAAGGTTACTTCTTCACCAGTGTACTTCAGTGAGTATGTAGACATGTTTATTTTCACAAAACAGATTCTGTTTACTCCTTCATAGACTTCAGTGGATCGGTGATCAACTCTATGAGAACACACTACATCATCGCCCGTTTAACTAACTGGCAAAAGAAGGGAAAATTGCAAGTGTCTCTGTCATTAATTGGAATTACTGGGATCTTGTTTATGGTTTCTCACAATTTCAGTAGAAGCTGTAAATAATGCCATCACAACATGATGAAACCCATGTAAAACAACAAACACCTTTTCAAAAAATGCATGGTTGTCAATTAGACTATAATGATTTTTTTGTTTTTGTTAAGTCACCCTCTTTATATTTAACATAAGCCGCAGTTTCACACAATGTTTTCCTTTCCCTTTATATATACACTATATATAGACACATATACACACACACACACACACACACACACACACACACATACATACATATATATATTTGTGTGTATAAGCTGGCTTGGTAGAAATATGAGCCGTCTATGTACAACGATGGCTGTCCATGGCATAATTATTTCCAAAATGTCTCTTAATTATGGCCAGTGTTTGTTGTTTTGTTTATGATGTGTTTTAGAATTCACGGTGATCGATGTTGTTTGAATAAAAAACGGACACAACTGTTACTGATGTGATATCGTTCGCTTTTCTTTCACTTGATTTTGGCCAATTTCTCTAACGACTTTCGTAATTATGAGGTTTTTTTGTTATTTGCAAAGATAAAATAATATTTGTTTAATGTTGAACGGAATGAGTCTGGGTCATATTTTCTAGTAAGTATTTCTAACTTGACTTTTCTTTTTTTATATGTTTAAATCTTAATCGTCTAAAAGTTACACAACCTGCACATTTAACAGCTGCTCTGCGAAAATATTCTTGTTTTTAACAGTAGGTTAGGTCCAGAGTCAAATCTCCAGGGACACAAAGTGTGTTTATGCATATACATATATATATATATGAGAGAGAGAGAGAGAGAGAGAGAGAGAGAGACAGACAGACAGACAGACAGACAGACATAAAGAGGGGGAGACAGGGGGGGGGATAAAGAGTATTAGATGGAGTTAAGTGTCTGCACAGGGCAGAGCTTGTGAACTCGGGCAGTAGGACGTAGGTGGATGAATATTCTATGAGTGGCAGGCAGAGGCTGCAGTGTGGAGGAGGGGGCGTGAGGAGGCTCCTCGCTGTATTGCTGCAGGCGACTTCTAGGACGAGGCGGCTGCGCGAGAGAAGAACTGTCAGCTCCTGCATTGAAGCCATGGGTGTCCTTTAAACTAACTTCTTTCAAAGCAATAGAGCTGTTCTGCCACACAGGGAGCTGGATGAAGATACAAACAAAAATGCACATGCAGCGAAAGACAGAAGCATGCATAAACACACACACACACACACATTGACTTCTTCAGCTTTAACTATCACAAGGAACAGAATCTAGTCTTTAGTCTTCCAGATGTGAACCCTGCGTTTTCTTGCTAGTGTGCATGTGCTTGTGTATACATAATTGCATGCTTGTGTGCATGTTCTTTTTCTGTCAGTGATAGAGTAGGTGCAAACTATCAAGAGCATTCGTTTAAACACATCTCATTTCATTTTCTAACAGACACTGCTCTCTAAATAGACATTTTTCAACAAATGACTAATACCACATTATTTCTGGTGGTGCACAGACTGTACAGCACATCAAGTGCTCCCCACAGATAGGACAAGACTAATAAATTGCAGAAAAGACTCATTGAAAAACCACAATACCGTTTCGAACCCGGCGGCATTCATATTCAGCAAGGCTTTAAAAATCTATTTTACAAAGACATTTCAAATGAATTGCTCAACTAAAAAGCCATAATACCTCCAATTTGTGGCAAAACAGAAATGTATGATGTGTTCAATGAGATTATTGTTTAGACTAATGCTTTTGATTGCAGGGCCACTTTTCCATTATTCCACTGCAATTATAGAGCCTTTCATTTGCAAAAGGACCATGTTGCATCTGTACTGGGCGCAATTTGGTTTTGGTGATTTAATTATCCATCAATACCCCAAGCAACTTGGCATTTCCTTTTTCAAGCTGCTGATTTTCACTCAAATGCATCTCATAAACATACATATATAGTTTACATCAGCAGAGTGATACCACTGTTACAGTAGTTCATGTGAATAATTCTGCACTGTGTGAAAGCACAACAGTGTAAACACCAGGGGCCTCACGTATCAATCGTTACTATGGGCAAATTTGTGCGTACACACCCATGGAATTCTTCAGCCCTCAAGATTGTCTTACAGACAGCAGCAAAGCATGATGGTTATTTGTAATTCCTTCCTCCTAACATCTATTGCCTACCTATTGCAACGAGCAATCACCCAGGTCTGCAAAGACATGAGTGTTAGCCAATCGGTGTTTAAATTCAGGGGTTACCCAGGTTCTACCACTGGTCTCTGAGACAAACTTCAGGGCTAAAAAAAATCCCATGGGTGTGTACGCACAAATTTGCCCATAGTAACGATTGATACATGAGGCCCCAGGAGCCACTGCATGGCTGAAGGACACTTAGTACAAGCCATAGCTTTATCAGCCACATCAGTCTGTCTATTATATCAGTTTTTCTGTCCATCTATCTACTATGTCCATCTGTTTGTTTGTCTATCTTTCTATTATATTAATCTTTCTGTCTCTGTCTGTCTATCTACTATATCCATCTGTCTATCTATCTACTGTATCTGTTTGTCTGGCAAGTCAAGTCAATTTTATTTGTATAGCCCATTATCACAAATTAAAAATTTGCCTCAGTGGGCTTTACTGCAATAATACTTTCTGTCCTTAGACCCTCAGAACAACTCCCTAAAAAAACCAAAAAAACAAAAACAAAACAACTTTTAACAGGGAGTAAAAATAGGAAGAAACCTCAGGGAGAGTAACAGAGGAGGGATCTCTCTGCCAAGACGGACAACGTGCAATGGATGTTGTGTTTACACAATGTACAGAATACAACATTGAAAGATGATAACATAATTATAATGGAAATATAAGATATATGAAGAATATGATGAGGAGGATGCCAATCAGTGTCCAGATGCCACCAGAGCAGCCTGGGACTTGAGCCATGCAACCAACATCACCATGTAAACCTGGCGGGAGGACACATACACAGGGGAGACTCACATCACACCATTCACATACATGGGAAAAGAGATAAAGAAATAACCCTAGTCACACATTGGAGTAAGAGAAGGATATAACATTGACAGAGGATAAAAAAAATTAATGGATTTATGATTTATAATATATATATATAAACTTAGCACAAAAAGTAAGGAAATGTGTGTTTGGTAGATTATGTCTTTGTTGTAACAATGCTTCTTGGCAATAAATCTTATATCAGGCAGCTGATTGTCAGCACCTGGGGTACCAGAAGCTCAAAACAAGAGTCAATAGCAACAGCAAAATAAGCTGTTTGGCATTGGCAGAGAAGATTTGGCATATTTTTCATGGGCGCAACCCACATACTCAGCTCTGCTGCTCATCCCACAAATGCATGTTCGTTGCAAATGTGACACCATTTAAAAGGGAAATAAACAGGCTTTCCAACGGTATAAGACTTATTGCCAAGAAGCATTTTTACAACACAGAAATAATCTACCAAACACAAATGTCTTTACTTTTTGTACTAAGTATATATAAACACATTACATGTGTGTGTGTGTGTGTGTGTGTGTGTGTGTGTGTGTGTGTGTGTGTGTTTATTTATATAGATATAAATACACACACACACACACATTTATAAAGCTTTTTTTTTTCCGGAAACCATCAATGGTGTTGATAAAAGTGCTCAACAAATGAGGAGCAGAATATTAAGATAAATGTAGGGGGGAAAAAAAACTTTAATGCATTTCAGAAATGAAATGCATTAAAGTTTTTTTCTCCATATATATAATATATATTTATATATTTTTCCTACATCTATATTGATATTCCGCTCCTTGTTTGTTGAGCACTTTTATCAACACCATTGCCGGTTTCCAAAAAAAAAAAAAAAAAAAAAAGGAAAAAAAAGCCGTATGTATATATATATATATATATACGGATATACGGAGACCACCATCAACATGGAGACCTGGGAGGAGGACAGACTGCACGTGCACACAGGGGAGACTCACATCACACCATTCACATATAAAAGAGAAGAGAAAGGAGAAGACATCATTCAGAGAGAGAGAAAATACATGTGAAAGAAGAGAACAGTTTGCCATAGTCAATAATCAATACTCTATAATCTCGTCGGCAGAACAGCGCTTGGTAAATTCATTGAGACAGAAACCAACCTGCCATGCAGTACAGGTTGTGAAGCACTCAATTTAAAGGCAAATAATTGCAGATTAAGACAAAAAGATGTTTTAAGTTTGGATTTAAAGGACTCAATAGACTGATTTTTCAATGGCAGCAGGCAGGTTATTCCACAAGAAAGGGACCCAATAGGAAAAGATATTGACGCCAGCTGCCTTCTTTTTAACTTTGGTTACACACAGGAGTCCTGTATTTTGAGAATGGAGAGCTCGAGTCGGAATATATGGTTTAAGGAGATCAGACAGGTATGATGGGGCAAGCCCATTTAGGACTTTATAAGTCAGCAGAAGCACCTTGAAGTATGATCTAACATGGATAGGAAGCCAATGATGGGAGGCAAGAATTGTTGTAATATGGTCAAATTTTCTAGTTTTAGTTAGGATTCTAGCTGCAGCATTCTGAACCATCTGAAGACTTTTAGTACTAGCATGCGGTAGACCTGAAAATAGAACATTACAGTAATCAAGTCTGGATGAAACAAATGCATGTATTAGAGTATCTGCATCAGCCATGGACAGGAAAGACCGAATTTTAGCTATGTTACGTAAGTGAGAAAAGGCAGCCTTGGTTATTTCTTTAATATGCTTTATCAAAGGAAAGGCTGGGCTCAAACTTATCACCAAGATTTTTGGTAGCCACACTTTGTGAAATCACAGAGTTGTCAATTAGGGGTCCAAGCAGCGAAGCTGGTGGAACCCTATTGTATTTGTTAGGATTATTATTATTTTTCTCCGCTAAAAGTGTGTGAGGCTCAGCAACCGTAAGTCCTAGACCAACCAACTTTGATACATGGATTCCTATGGCCCCCCACTACTCAGGCACCACAAATCACCTATATCAGCCAGATGGTGGCGCTATAACAAAGGGTCACGCGTAATTCCCACACCATAAGTCAGATCAACACAAAACGGCACAGACCTATGCATCTGAATGTGCTCTACAACTTTGTTATTGGGACCACATATGTCAGCCATATAGTTTGCCCGCCATTTTGACTTGTATTAGCTTGGGCGCGGTTTCTCAGCTAGAAGTGTCTGAGGCTCAGCAATCATAAGTCCTAGACCAACCAAATTCGGTAGGTGGATTCATACGGCTTCCCACTACTCTGGCACTACAAATCACCCATGTCAGCCAGATGGTGACGCTATAACAAAGGGTCATGCTTTAAAAGGCCATAACTCCCACAGCATAAGTCAGATCAACACAAAACTTAATCGACCCATGCATCTCAATGTGCTCAACAACTTTACTATTGGGACCACCTATGTCAGTCATATAGTTTGCCCGCTATTTTGACTTATTTGGTGTGGAAGAGCTGCAGCTCTACATACCACACGCCAGGACACCTGGGTATAACGACATACTTTTTCTTTTTATGGCAGTCGGCTAGGACGCAAGAAATCAGACACCGTCTGGTCCAGTTTTGGAAACTCTGGCACATGTTTCTGAAGCAATGGAAGTGTTACGACATTTTAAAAAATTACGGTAATCGTCTAGGACACAGGCGACCCAAGTAATCCGACATCTCAAAAACCGCTTGATCAAAAAATCTGAAATTTGGTATACTTATACTTGGACCCATTTGGCTACATTGCCTAAAGTGCTGATTGGCTGGATTACCAAAATGGCTGCCAAACAGCCAATCAAAATTCAGCAGCTAATATCTGCTAGTGTGAATGGCCAATCTTCATGAAACTTGATAGGCTTATTCTTTGTGGCACATAGAAGCCATGCACCAAATATGAAACAGATCGGACACATGGCGGCTGCAGTACTGCTTGGACCCCATTAATCGCCGCTTGCGGCTATATTTGTTATTGTTACTTGAACAAATTGGTATCTGTGTCTAGCAGGGCCAATGACCAGCATCTCAGTTTTATCCAAATTTAATAATAGGAAATTTAGTGACATCTAATTTTTCACAGCAGCCAAGCAGGCCTCTAAATTAACCATTTGACAACGATCATCAGCCTTCATAAGCACATACAGCTGAGTATCATCCGCATAGCAATGGAAACCCAGGTCAAAAAGTAGTATACTTTAGTGTATTAGAAATATAATCGATGTATACTAAAGTTAGTACAAGTACACTTTTTACTTTTTGTGCTTAATTTAAAGTATTCTTAAAATGTACTTTAAAAAAATGTACTTCAAAATAGATGTAATTAACAACTGAAGTTGTACTCAAGGAGTAGTTCAGTACACTTTAGTATACTTGAAGGCGACAAAAAAAGTACAAAGAACATGAAAGTGTACTTAGTACATTCTTTAAAAAGTATAATTTATCTATGATATTTTTTCACCTGGGGATTTATTCCATGACTGCACATAATTTGGCCAAGAGGTGAAATATAAACAGAGAAAAGTAGAAGGCCAAGAACCGAGCCCTAAGGTACACCATATTTAACGTCAGAGAATTCGGATATACAATTATTATAGCAGACACACTGTGTTCTCCCAGATAAGTAGGACTTAAGCCAAGAGAGCTAAGTCAGAGACACCAAAATTACAATTTATTCTGTCTCATAGTATATAAAGTGATGAACCCAGCCACTGAGGATGCACAAGCCAGTACATCCTTAGTGCCGGTCCCAAGCCCGGACAAATGGGGAGGGTTGCGTCAGGAAGGGCATCCGGCGTAAAATCTTTGCCAAATCAAATATGCGGATCATAAATAAGACTTACATACCGGATCGGTCGAGGCCCGGGTTACCAACGACCGCCACCGGTACTGTTAACCAGCAGGGTGTCGGTGGAAACTATGCTACTGTTGGGCGAAGGAGAAGGAGAGGGGGAAAGCATGTCCAGAGGCAGCTAGAGAGGAGGAAGGGTAGGCATGTGGAGGTGAGAGTTGGAACTTTGAATGTTGGCACTATGACTGGTAAAGGGAGAGAGCTGGCTGACATGATGGAAAGAAGAAAGGTAGGCATACTGTGTGTGCAAGAGACCAGGTGGAAGGGGAGTAAGGCCAGGAGTATCGGAGGTGGGTTCAAACTCTTCTACCATGGTGTGAATGGGAGGAGAAATGGGGTAGGGGTAATTCTGAAGGAAGAGTATGTCAAGAGCGTGCTGGAGGTGAAGAGAGTGTCAGACAGAGTGATGAGTATGAAGCTGGAAATTGAAGGTTTATTGCTGAATGTTATCAGCGCATATGCCCCGCAAGTTGGGTGTGAGATGGATGAAAAAGAAGAATTCTGGAATGAGTTGGACGACATGGTGGAGAGGGTACCCAAGGAGGAGAGAGTGGTGATTGGAGCGGACTTCAATGGACATGTTGGTGAAGGGAACAGAGGTGATGAGGAGGTGATGGGAAGGTATGGAGTCAAGAAGAGAAATGTGGAAGGACAGATGGTGGTCGATTTTTCGAAAAGGATGGAAATGGCTGTGGTGAATACATATTTCAAGAAGAGGGAGGAACACAGGGTGACGTACAAGAGTGGAGGAAAGTGCACACAGGTGGACTATATCTTATGTAGAAGGCACCATCTAAAAGGGATTGGAGACTGCAAGGTGGTGACAGGGGAGAGCGTTGCTAGGCAGCATCGGATGGTGGTCTGTAGGATGACTTTGGAGACCAAGAAGAGGAAGCGAGTGAAGACACAGCCGAAGATCAAATGGTGGAAGTTGAAGAAGGAAGACTGTTGTGTGGAGTTCAGGCAGGAGTTAAGACAGGCACTGGGTGGTAGTGAAGAGTTGCCAGATGGCTGGAAAACCACTGCAGAAATAGTGAGGGAGACAGCTAGGAAGGTACTTGGTGTGTCATCAGGACAGAGGAAGGAAGACAAGGAGACTTGGTGGTGGAATGAGGAAGTACAGCAAATTATACAGAGGAAAAGGTTGGCAAAGAAGAAGTGGGATAGTCAGAGAGATGAAGAAAGTAGACAGGAGTACAAGGAGATGCAGCGTAAAGCAAAGAGAGAGGTGGCAAAGGCAAAGGAAAAGGCGTATGGTGAGTTGTATGACAGATTAGACACTAAGGAAGGAGAAAAGGACTTGTACCGATTGGCTAGACAGAGGGACCAAGCTGCAAAGGATGTGCAGCAAGTTAGGGCGATCAAGGATAGAGATGGAAATGTGCTGACAAGCGAGGAGAGTGTGCTAAGAAGGTGGAAGGAATACTTTGAGGGGCTGATGAATGAAGAAAATGAGAGAGAGAGAAGGTTGGATGATGTAGGGATAGTGAATCAGGAAGTTCAGCGGATTAGCAAGGAGGAAGTGAGGGCAGCTATGAAGAGGATGAAGAATGGAAAGGCAGTTGGTCCTGATGACATACCTGTGGAGGCATGGAGATGTTTAGGAGAGATGGCAGTGGAGTTTTTAACTAGATTGTTTAACACAATCCTGGAAAGTGAGAGGATGCCTGAGGAGTGGAGAAGAAGCATACTGGTGCCGATTTTCAAGAACAAGGGCGATGTGCAGAACTGTAACAACTACAGAGGTATAAAGTTGATCAGCCACAGCATGAAGATTTGGGAAAGAGTAATAGAAGCTAGGTTAAGAGGAGAGGTGACGATCAGCGAGCAGCAGTATGGTTTCATGCCACGAAAGAGCACCACAGATGCGATGTTTGCTTTGAGAATGTTGATTGAGAAGTATAGAGAAGGCCAGAAAGAGTTGCATTGTGTCTTTGTAGATTTAGAGAAAGCTTATGACAGAGTGTCGAGAGAGGAGGTGTGGTATTGTATGAGGAAGTCAGGAGTTGCAGAGAAGTATGTAGGAGTGGTGCAGGATACGTATGAGGGAAGTGTGACAATGGTGAGGAGTGCGGTTGGAATGACAGATGGGTTCAAGGTGGAGGTGGGATTACATCAAGGATCGGCTCTTAGCCCTTTCTTGTTTGCAATGGTGATGGACAGGTTGACGGACAAGATCAGGCAGGAGTCTCCATGGACGATGATGTTCGCGGATGACATTGTGATCTGTAGCGAGAGTAGGGTGCAGGTTGAGGAGAGCCTGGAGAGGTGGAGGTATGCACTGGAGAGAAGAGGAATGAAAGTCAGTAGGAGCAAGACGGAATACCTATGTGTGAATGAGAGAGAGGACAGTGGAATGGTCAGGATGCAAGGAGTGGAGGTGACAAAGGCATTTGAGTTTAAATACTTGGGGGCAACTGTCCAAAGTAACGGGGAGTGCAGTAGAGAGGTGAAAAAGAGAGTGTAGGCAGGTTGGAGTGGGTGGAGAAGTGTGTCAGGAGTGATTTGCGACAGAAGGGTATCAGCAAGAGTTAAAGGGAAAGTTTACAAGATGGTTGTGAGACCAGCTATGTTATATGGTTTGGAGACAGTGGCACTGACGAAAAGACAGGAGACGGAGCTGGAGGTGGCAGAGTTGAAGATGCTAAGACTTTCACTGGGAGTAACGAAGAAGGACAGGATTAGGAACGATTATATTAGAGGGACCGCTCAGGTTGGACGGTTTGGAGACAAAGCAAGAGAGGCAAGATTGAGATGGCTTGGAAATGTGTGGAGGAGAGATGCTGAGTATATTGGGAGAAGGATGCTGAATATGGAGCTGCCAGGGAAGAGGAGAAGAGGAAGGCCAAAGAGGAGGTTTATGGATGTGGTGAGGGAAGACATGCAGGTGGCTGGTGTGACAGAGGAAGACGCAGAAGACAGGAAGAAATGGAAACGGATGATCCGCTGTGGCGACCCCTAACGGGAGCAGCCAAAAGTAGTAGTAGTAGTATATAAAGTGATGAATGGTGTCACAGGCTGCACTGAGGTCCAGTAGTAGAAGCACAGAGGTAGAATTAGAGTTCATACCAAATAGAGGATCATTTACCACTCCGGTCAGGGCAGTTTTAGTGACAGGCCCTGAAAGACGACTGAAAGGGTTCATATTGATAGTTTTCTTCTATATGGGCTGAAAGTTGTTGATACACAACTCTCTCTAGTACTTTAGAGAAGAATGGAAGATTCGAGACTGGTCAATAGTTATTAAGAGACCCTGGTTCAAGGTGTGGTTTCTTAGTAAGTGATAAATTAACAATGTTCACCATTGTAGGTCCCAGGAAAGGCCAGAGGTATTTAAAAAGTTTGGATGGTAAAGGGTCAAGTAGGGAAGTGGTTGATTTAGAAGCTGACACGAGCTTAGTCAAAGTATCGAGAGATAGTCTCAAAAGCTGTAATGACAGGGACAATCAGTGACTCATTGTATAGATATGAATTTGGTGAGACAGGATCTGCAGGAGTAGCTGGACTTGAAGAACTAATTTTGTTTATGATCTCATCAACCTTATTGCTGAAAAAGTCTAGAAACTCATGGGCCATGGATGGTGAGCTAATAGACAGCTGCTTTTATACAAAGAGGCCATCTATGTGAAGAGGGAATGATCATCCCGGAACCGGGGGGTGGGCTAACAGTACATCTGTCGCCATCTTACAATGCTGTGATTGCAAACATTCCCAAATCCTCTGTGAACAGGTCTGCAGAGAAAATCATTGGTGCCAACTTGCCCTCCCTTTAAGACTTATACACCTCCAGACTCAGGAAACGGGCAGGTAACATCATTGCAGACCAATCACACCCTGGTCACAACCTGTTCCAACTCCTCCCCTCTGGTAGGTGATAAAGAGCGCTATACCCCAAAACAACCAGATATAAAAACAGTTTCTTTCTGCAGGCTGTCATTCAAATGAACGCTCAACACTTGTCAAATAAATCCAACCATTTTGTATATGCTGTACTGTACATTGTACATATACTGGTAAGCTCTGTCATGTCCAACTACCTCAGGTATGTATGTAAGTAACCTGCTAACATCTATTTCAGCATCTCTGACATATTCTCTGCACCATTGCACTTTATCACCTGTTATTTCACCCGTATACGTCAATCCTGTGTATATATCTGAAGAATGTTGTGTTGCAGTGTTGTTATTCTATGTTAAGTACATGGAGAGAGCCACGGAACCGGAGTCAAATTCCATTTATATGCAAACCTACATGGCCAATAAACATGATTCTGATTTTATATCAGTTTGTCTGTCTATCTATCTACTGTAGCCATCTTCTGTCTGTCAATCTACCTACTATATCTGTCTGTACGTTTGTCTGTCTATCTCTCTACTACATCCATTTGTTTGTCTTTCCGTCTGTCTGTCAGACTAGACTTTATAAAAAGGGCACACAGCCTGAATAGCTTGGCTATTGACTACAGTAGATTCTAAATAATTGCTAGCGATTAATTTCTTTCTACAAGCCTTGACTTTGAAGGGTCTATGTACAAATGGTCATTATTAAAAGACTCACATATGGTCTGGGAGTGTTGATCTATAAACAAATGCCTTGGAGGAACACAAGAAGAGGATGTACCATTCCTTCCTGACTTGCCCCCCGTGTCAAGGAAGATCTGTTTTTCCTCTCTGTCCTCTTTTCAGCAGTTTGACAGACTAGAAGCACCAGTAACAATCTGCACATGCATTCACACAGAACAAATCATACAGAAAATATATGTGTGCATCCATCTGCAGCGCTGAACAGATCGGAATAAAAACTGTTCTCAGCATCTTTTGAAATTGAGACCCATCTTTACAGCCACCTGTACAAGTCATCCTCTTCATGTGGGTTTGAACCCTTTACCCTTTAGTTACTGCTACTTATAATTATATCACCCTTGTTTTTTCTGTTAATGAAAGCATTTAATTAGCCTACAATTCTGTTTATCTCCACTGTTGAAATAAACTTGACAATTAAGATTAAGTCACTTTCTAACGAAACCATAATTATGTATCGAGGCATTGTAATTAAATAAGTTACCAACAGTTGTGGAGTATTTACACAAGATGTAAATGACACTCATTAGCTCGGTGACGGTAGTCAAATTTAGATGGTGGTTTTGGCAGTTTATTCGTTTTTTTTTTTGTCATTTAAGGCACATTGTCAACTGCAGCAGCCAACTATTTTTGTCTTTTTTTCTGTCATACTGAAAAAAAAAGTGTGAAGACAGGCCCAGGCAATGCATTTACACCTTTTTCAGCACACCTGAATGTGAAATTACTGTAATAGCTGTCAGTGTGGACATTTACATGAGCATTCCTTGCACTTTTTCCGAAGGACAATCTCAGTTGGAATAATGACACTGGTTCTTCGAAAAATCCCAAATCATCAGTATATACATGTGACATTTTGTCATAGAGCATATCCAACAATGAGAATTAGACATCAAAAGGGACTGGGGCCTGACCCATATTGTTCATTCTGCTCCCACGGAACCATTGGCTCTTTTATACATGTTGTATATGATTCTGGGGGAAGGTCATTTAGTACCCTTGCAGAATTAATGGATTACAACTACAAATGGACCTCGCTGTACATCTTCTAAATGATAATTCCCACCTTTCCCTTAAGGGAAAATAAACACGTTAAATCTGGCTGGCAGGACTGACTGCAGCTAAGAAGATAGTAGTCCAGCGTTGGAAACCTCCTCATGATATTTCTTTCTTTCTTTTTTTTTTTTTTTTGATTTGATTTCTCCCCAGTTGTATCCAGCCAATTACCCCACTCTTACGAGCCATCCCGGTCACTGCTCTACCCCCTCTGCTGATCCGGGGAGGGCTGCAGACTACCACATGCCTCCGCTGATACATGTGGCGCCGCCAGTCGCTTCTTATCCCCTGACAGTGAGGAGTTTCGCCAGCGGGGTGTAGCACATGGGAGGATCACGCTATTCCCCCCAGTTCCCCCTCCCCCTCCCGAACAGGCGCCCCGACCGACCAGAGGAGGCACTAGTGCAGCGACCAGGACACATACCCACATCCGGCTTCCCACCTGCAGACACAGCCAATTGTGTCTGTATGGACGCCAACCAAGCCGGAGGCAACACGGGGATTCGAACCGGTGATCCCTGTTTTGATAGGCAACAGAATAGACCGCTACGCTACCCGGACGCCCCCTCCTCATGATATTTCAAGTACTCACTGGCCTCGCAGCTTGTTGGACTTCTCTTACCTGGAACTATCATCAGCCAGAGTTAATGATGCACAACCAAATGCAATTGGACAAAACAGATATCTAGCTTAAAAAATCTTCTAACTAAATAAGGATGTTCTGTCTGTGGAGGTAATGTTATCCTGTTGGTTGGTGGAGGGGAGAGGGGTTGGGTGGTAGGGATGGGGGTAGAGGGGTATTAATCAAAACGTATTCTGCAACCTGTTGTATGTCTGTAATATGTTGGTGTTGCAATAAAAAGTAAATGATAAAAAAAATTTAAAAAAAAAAAAACAATTTCAGTGAGCATCAATTTTTTGCAGTTAAATGATTTTGTATTGTACGGCATTACAAAGTAGATTTAGATTTTTCATTTAAAGTGATACTGACATCAAAATCTGAAAATTCCTATTGATAGGCTATGTTCCGAGTTGGAATGTGACCACGGAGAAACTCAGTGGCCAAAACAGCGCGTCTGCGGCCACTCAAGAGAGATCTGTGTTTGACTGTAGATGGTGTCCAATGACAAATTGTGCCGGTGGATACGTAGACACCAGTCAATTTGCATATAGGGTGTGTCCGTAGTGAGATGCTATAAAACCACGCAGAAGCCATTCTTTCACCCCCTCCTGCTAGCTACTTGGCTCAAGTTTGTGCTATTTCCTGAGACTTTATTACTGATCTTGCTACGACACATTGCTATCTATACATCTATCTAGCCATCTATCTGTCGATCTATCTATTTATCTAAATCTCTATCATCTATCTATCTTAACAGTTATTTGTATCACCGAATCCTCCTCCTCGAAACTGTAATCCTTGCAGAGGATCTCCCTCTCGCTCTCCGACATTTTTTTGTAAATAACAAGTGATGAGCGGTACCGAGCCCCACCCACCCAGGAAGACAGTAGCCAATAGCTTTGAATTCATAAACCACACCTATTTTCGGTAATGATTCAAACTCCCAATGTTAAAAAATGTGTTCAGAAAGGGCATGTCAGTCTCTCTTTAACATGTTATGTTAACTTATGTTAACATGTTGTGTTAATGACTGCTGGGAAAGGCTCCAGCATCCCCACGACCCTGAGTAAGGATAAGCAGTTTGGATAATGACTGAATGAATGTTATGTTAACTATGTTAATGTGTTGGGCTAACAATATTTCTGTTGACAGTATATTTGTTACTGTTCAGCTCTTCAAAATGCGAATTTATAATTTATATCAATAGCACACTTCAGAATTCGTTCCATAATACATATGGTGCACATTTCTCAGCCTCGGCCTTCAGAATTTCAACATGTTTCAGAATTTAATGTTTTCTTTTTCCTGACAACCCCTATTCCTCATAGGCTGGGTCAGGCAGGTCTAAACATTTGCTTGATTGATATACCCACCCTTGTATTTTTTTTTTTTACCTTTGAAAAAGCACTTGAAGATGTCCTCACATGGGAAAACTGCCTTTCCCCACTACTGACTTGCTGTTTTGCCAACATGACAAATCTCTGCATGGAATAATGTCTGGCATCATAACTAACCAGCTTGTTGATTGCTTGGATGTCTTGGCTGTTGCCAGAGGCCTTGTAGCATGTTTTGGACTAATGTACATTGAGTAAACTTAGAAGAAAGACAGCTGGCTGCAGCCTGTGCATTGACACATGTAAAAATAAAACCAAAATGCAGGGTGTCCAGGTGGAGTGGCAGTCTATTCCGTTGCCTACCAACATGGGCCGAATCTCAGTGTTACCTCCGGCTTGGTCGGACATCCCTACAGACACAATTGGCCGTGTCTGCGAGTGGGAAGCCGGATGTGGGTATTTCTCCTGGTCGCTACACTAGCACCTCCTCTGGTCAGTTGGGGTGCCGATTTGGGGGGGAGGGGAACTGGGGGGAATAGCGTGATCCTGCCACACACTACGTCCCCCTGGTGAAACTCAATGTCAGGTGAAAAGAAGGGGCTGGCGACTCCACACGTATCGGAGGAAGCATGTGGTAGTCTGCAGCCCTCCCTGGATCGGCAGAAGGGGTGGAGCAGCGACCGGGATGACTCGGAAGTGTGGGGTAACTAAACATGGTGGAACCTGAGTGTTTGTCTGCTGGTACAGGTGTTCGATGGGTTTAGTACATGCTGTATCCACATAACCTTTAGGATCATAGCTTAAAGACAAAATTGTTAATTTAATTTCAAACACAAAAGTAAGAATAACCTCGGAAACATAACTGTTCTGTGGAAGGGTCTTAAGGTGGCTCGCAAAATTTGGTATGAACCCACAACATCCTTTCATACCTACAATCATGTTGCTATATTACTGTGGCAAGCAGAGCATAGTTCATGAATTGATTTGGAGAATTACTACCGCCCATCTGGTGAACAAGACACACCCATGTGCTGTTCACCTCATGTATGTGTGTTTCAAGAGGCACGGAAAGAAGCTTTAAAATGTAACTGTGTAACTGTGTGTTGTGTGATTTAAATCAGGATCTACTGTAAAGTAGGACTCATTGATGGGCCTATTATGTTTGTGTTCCCTTCACAAAACTGATGCACAGTGGTACCAAACCGCTCCCTCAAGTTTGTCCTTGAGGTGCCCTTTAAAGCACAGCTCCTTCCTCCTCAACCTTGCTGCATTCAAGCCTGCAAAATGGTGACGAACTCCTTTTAAAATGGAAACTGGTTCAACCTGACAACAAACAGATTTAGCTGCCAAAAAAAAAGCAAAGTTAATATCACCTGCCCCCACTGCAGTCAAGTGTGCCCACATACACACACACACACAGCTCCCATTTTACAGGCATGTCTACTGACACAGGTAGTCTGTCTGACTGTGTGAAGCAGTCAAAACCTTTTCAGTAGGTAGAAATTCTTTGGAAAAAAAAACAGCACATAAAGACCCCTTTTCCTGAACTGTTCCATGCACTTTAAATCCAAGCAATATTCTGCAAACATGTATAGTGTTTTCTGACTTTCGCATTTTAAATGTATATTTTTTGCCATGCCATACTGCTGCCGAGTATGCCTAGGACAACAATAGAATAATAATATGCTCCATTTGGCAAAAGATCTAGCAGGAAAAAAATAGTATCCACTTGCACGCACGCACGCACGCACGCACACACACAAACACACATACACAAACAAGCAAAACTACAACAAAAACAAACAAATTGGAGACTGTGACAGAAACTCACCGGTCCTGAAGGTAATTGGCCAAATCCATGTCAGCCCTCCCCTCTTTTATCATGCGTTTCTACAATGAACAATGTTTAACCTGTCCATTGTATTTTTGGGATCATATACAGTCACATTTTTAAGGAGCACATTCATTATTCTAAGCATTTCTCAGTTCGGTTTTATCTTTGTTTAGATGATGTAATAACTAGCACCAGATGTGTGTACTTGAGTCACATGACTAGGGCTTGAGTCAGACTCAAGTCACAAATATGATGACTTTAGAACTGACTTGACAAAACTGAAAAAGACTCACGACTTGGCTTTGACTGTAACACCAATAACTCATGACTTCACTTGGACTTGAGCCTTTTGACTTGAAAGACTCGATACCTTCTCCAAACCCAGAAACAAAAGTGCTTTTAAAAAGTGTGCAGCTAATAGACTCTATTTCCATAATTACAGATCCAATTTGAATCAACTCATAATAAATAAAAGCATTAATGATTTACATAAATTTGGCATATTAAATTACTTTGTTAATGAAATGTTGAAACGGCGTTAAATTCGATGAAGAGTGCATAATGACTTGTTCATGACTTGGACCTTGAAAATCTTGACTTCGGACATGTAAATCCTGATTTGGGGCTTGACTTTGGATGTGTAAATCCTGACTTGGGGTTTGACTTGGCACTTGCCTGTTTTGACTTAACACTTGAATTGAGACTTTAGACTTGCTTGTGACTTGGAAAACAATGACTCGGTCCCACCTCTGACTATCACTACTGGAAACGGTCTTTTATGAGCTTTTTTTTATGCCTGTCAGACATCGCTATGTCACCTCTTTTTCAAAATCGCTGCTATGAATAGATCATATAGCAAATCCCTTGTTTTGCATATCGTTTTACCTGAGAATATCACTCCTGACCAATAAGTTACAAAACCATTCCTGACGTCAATTAACTACGATCTTATATATATAAAATGTAGTAGTCTGGTCAGTTAAGGGCAAATATGGGGTCAAGGCTGCAAAAAGTCATTCACATTTGAGCCAATGTTTTTCTGTTAATTTAGGGTCCAATAAAGAAAAAAATGCAAGGAGCCCAAAATTTTAGGTGGGGGAAGTCTCTGAAATGACCACGCCCACTTTTTAGGCCTGGAAATCAGTATCTCGGCTCCTGAATGTCGCAGAGAGCTGATCATGGGCTCAAAAGAAGCAGAAGCACCACATCTATATAAGCATTATGAACAAACATATACCCCAAAACCTTTACTTTTTCAGGTATTTACAAAAAACTAATTTTCACTGGTCACATACATGGCCACGCCCACTTTTTAGCCCTGGGACTATATCTCAGGCTCAGCTCTCGGAGGTTGCCCCGAGTTGATATTGGGCTCAAAAGATGTGGAAATAACTATTTATATTAGTGCTCTGAACAAATATACTGTATGCCCTAAAACCTTCACGTTTTGAGCTATTCATGAACATGTTCTTTTTTCCATTGAATTGATCAGCAGCATGCAATCAACTTTAGCCAAATCTGTGCAAGAAGGCTATACAGTTTGTTTGAGTAAAAGTGTTACATCTACTCATGGAGTGCTAGTATTCAAGTTGACTCTTTGTTATAAGAGGAGGAACCCAGTAACCACCAAAGAAACAAAGCAAACCATGTGAGGTCCAAAAAAATCTTTATTTTAACCTCACACATCCCATCAGACTGGATTCAAACACTTGCTGAGGCACTTGCAATAAATGAGACATTTCATCCCTCTGCCAGCACAAGAACATGAGGTACACTTATTAGATCTGCAACTACACACCCCTGTTACTTGAGACAATGTATCTCTTGTGGAAACTGTGCTCCACTTGACGAAGAGTTCCTCTCCTTCGGTAGTCCAACCCCATTCAATGACAGGGGGACAAGGGAGTTGTAGCAGGCTGTTTCCCCACAGCCATCCTGCCTGGAATGTAGCTCTCAACAGATGCTGTAGAAGCGCATCCTGACTTGGGGGTAGGTCTCTCAGCTCATCATTAACTGAGTGCTTGAACAGCTGGAATCTGAGCTCATCTATACTGACACAGTTGTACAGTCCAGTCTTGTTGTACCAGCTCATTACCCAGGGCTCAATAACTTCCATGCTTTCCTTAACTGTCTCGATACTAGGGCAGCAACTTAGTCCTCTCAAAGCAGCAGTGAGTTCTGTGGACTTACTGTGGTTTATCCAGGCTTTGTATTGAGCAGTCTTTGAGTGGCCAAAGAAGGCGCTCACAGAATCACAGCCACTAAAAGAATGGAACACAGGCATGGCATCGGCCACATCTCCACCAAGCTTCTTGTGTGCTTCTGTGATTGAGTAGAATTGGCGTTTGCCAGGAACTGCAAAGTCAACTATAAGTTGCAAGTCATTACATACTGATAGGAACTGTGTAGTGAACCCTAGTAGGATGACTACCACATCGGAGTCGACTGTTCTAACTGTAACTGACTTGATCCCCTTGTTTAGCATGTGCATCACATGGCAAACGATGCGGTTGTCAGCCTCCTCAAGCATATCTATGCTGTCATAAAGCTGGATCTCGAAGCTTTCGCCGAAGTTTGCAAGCACCTTTCTGCCGTAGGTGATGCTGAACTCCTTGTCCCAGTTCCACGCTCGTGCCTTAGCAATCCTGGCGAACATTAGATTCAGGGCTACTTTGTTGTCTACATTAGACAGAAAAGCTTCAAAGAATTGCTTAGATTCTGGCATGGTGTCATTCTCACTGAAAGCCATCTGTGAACTACCTGCTGATCCCCGGTTCTTCCTAGTCGCAGTCTTGATACTCATATTCTGGTAGAGGTCAGCCACAATGTCAGTACGATTGGCTTTCTTCTCATGACCGATCCTGGCAATGCTGTTCAACACTTTGATTACAAAGTCTTGGAATGTCATGCCTTTGGTGAGAGACTTTGCCATGATTCGTACTTGCACAGACAAATCTATCACAAGTCCTTCTGAGGATGTAGATTGAACTTGTACACCGATGTCCTTAAGAATTTGAGACTTTTGGCTATGATAAATATCTCCATCCTTTGTTGACAAGGCGTCGGGTAAACCTGAAATTGAAATGAATAGTTAAGCTAAGTGTAACTCTTGGGCTTACTGTCAAATCAATTAACTTGAATGTGAAATTGAATCAATGAATATCACTGTATTAAAAATCTGGTAAGACTTAAGTAACATCTAAAATATTTGAATAACTGACTTTATATCAATTAGTTTCACCTGTGAATTCACCACCAAATAATTTCCTTGTCTCTTCTTCTCTTGATCTGCAGGCCTCCTTCAGCTTTGCAAAGGTTCCTTTGGGTGGCTTGATTGCAGGGCTAGCGAGTTGGACTTTTGCACATGAACTTGGGAGTTTCAGGGCATTTCGTGAGATGGTTGCATTGACATCCTTCTTACTTAATACAATTCGCTCCTGCACAAACTGGTCATGCTGAGTTTTGCCGACTGTAAAGACAAAACTGGAGTCTTTACTTATGACATCTGGGAAGGGAATGGATGAGTTCAACCTCATGAACTGAGCTTCATCGAACGGGTTGGTAAGGATACCCTGGTACACCTTGAGTGTGTGGCTTGAAAATGTTTCCTTGAAGGAATCCAGCATTTCTTTGTGCCCGTGTGATGGATCTTGACCTTCGACCTCATCTAGGTAGCGCTGGATTTCGGGTAGCGCAAGTTCGAGTTTCCTGAAGAACTCTTGATCTTCCCGATTGATGATATCGACATATCCAGTGTCAGACTTGATGACCTTTATGTTATGTTCCTGCTTTTGATCACATGCAATCTTTGAGAATGGGTTGTCTCTGGTGTTTACTGTGAAAGAGCCTGAAAGAAATTCCTTGAACAAGTATGGGTGTCTCCATTTGAGCTCTTTGAGATCCTGAAGAAACACTGATGCCCATCTGGCATAGTGTGTATGATCAAGTGCAAAGAAAAGAGGAATGAGCTGCTCAAGTGCACTGATCATCATGATGAAGTTTGCCTCTCGAAAGGATCTTATGAAGATAAGAACCTACTTGATTGTGTCAACAACATTGTTCCAGTAGTGAAACATGGGGCTGTTTTCATTGGCCACCCAGTTACTCCAAGTCAAACTGTTGTCCTCTAGACGTTTTGCCTGAAATGCTTCATCTCTCTTCTTGGCCAGCACCACAGCCAGGAGTTGAATACAGTATCTAGCCTTCTTTATGGAATTCACATCGCAGACAGCAGTTGTCAGACCTGTGATATTCAGATTAGCTGAGGTTAAGATGGTATCAAGGCCAGTTCCTTTTATCAACTGCCCAACACAGACAAGAGAAACCTTCTCAAGGTGCAGCCCACCCATGAACGCGAAGTATGAATGAGAAAACTCTTCCCCCATGGCCCACTGTATCATCTTCTTGATGGCATAAAGGGGCTGATCGGATCCACCCACTGCAACCTGGCCTGGGTTAAGATATCTTGTGTATGATACTGCTATTCTCATGACATGGAGCTGAAGACAACTAAGATATTTTCTAAACTCATGATTCGTGTGTGTATTGTGCTTCATGCTTTATAACATAGGCAGCGAATGAGATTCATGTCAAATATAGCTTTTTACAACCTTCAGGAGCTGATACGTGAAACGTGACCAGTAAAAATTAGTTTTCCTAAAATATCTGAAAAAGTAAAGGTTTTGGGGTATATGTTTGTTCATAATGCTTATATAAATGTGGTGCTTCTGCTTCTTTTGAGCCCATGATCAGCTCTCTGCGACATTCAGGAGCCGAGATACTGATTTCCAGGCCTAAAAAGTGGGCGTGGCCATTTCAGAGACTTCCCCCACCTAAAATTTTGGGCTCCTTGCATTTTTTTCTTTATTGGACTCTAAATTAACAGAAAAACATAGGCTCAAATGTGAATGACTTTTTGCAGCCATTTTGCCTTAACTGACTAGACTATAGCGAATTCAGTGGGCAGCCGGGAACCACCACAACCAGGATGCGAACCCGGATCTCCCACACCATGGGAGACCAGTCAACTAAAGGGTCTGACCCGTTAGCCACGGGCTAGTGAATCTATTCATCCATGAGCGTTACACTACCCCCCCCCCCCCTTCAGGAGGCACATCTCCGTGCTTCAGCATATCAGCTCCCTCACGCCTCTGGGCGCACAGGCTTCCAATAGCCTCACGGTCTCACCATCCCACTTCTAACACCAATGTAGCGAATTCAGGGGGCAGCTAGGAACCGCTGCAGCCGGGACACGAGACCGCACCAGTCGACTAAAGGGTCCGACCCGTTAACCAAAGGCTAGCGAGTCTAGTCATCCGTGGTCATTACATTACCCCCCCCCCCTTTCGGGAAGCCTTCAGTATACCAGCTTCCTCACGCCTCTGGGCGCACGTGCTTCCAATGGCCTCACGGTCTCACCACCCCACTTCTGACACCAATGTAGCGAATTCGGGGGGCCAGCTGGGGAACCGCCACAGCCGGGATGCGAACTCGGATCTCCCGCACCACAGGCGACAATGTTAACCAGTCAGATAAAGGGTCCTATATAATATTTCAACTGCTTCCAACTGACAAACAACATAAAAAGAAATGGCAGTGATAATTTCCGAGTATTTAAATATTTATCGAAAAGACTTGAAAGTGTGTGTGTGTGTCATGAAAAGAAATGGCATGGATAATTTGAGAGTATTTAAATATTTACTGAAAAGACTTTAAAGTGTGTGTGTGTGTGTGTGTGTGTGTGTGTGTGTGTGTGTGTGTGTGTGTGTGTGTGTGTGTGTAATGCATGCCAGTAGTTGCTTTATTGAATGCCAAGTGTTCGGCACGCTCACAGGCCTCAGGCTAAAATACTCTGCATGACTTGACTCAACAGAATCCCCTCAACAAAACACCTTAAGTACGTAACATGTGCCTGTTTTACTGACATGAAACAGAAAAGCCAGCGGGCTACAGAGCAGCACAAAGCCGACATCTCTCAAGAATGACTGGTTGATAGGATCATTCTCTGGGTCCTTGCAGCTGAAGGATGCACTCATAAGGAGGATGTGTCACATCTGCGTGACACATCTGTACACCATTTTTGTCCATTTTCCCACAATACTAATAACATTGTCAAAACAATGTTATTAGGATACATGGTTAATGACATCTGACCCAAAAGTCACAAACTAAAGATAGACGTATGATATATTACACACACTGGAGTGGAAACTATATGCATGTATATACTGCAAAACAATGAATCACTAGTCCGGCCCTGTGGTGCTTTCCATGCCGGGAGCCGTGGCAGCGTTGCATGTTATGGCTGAGAGGCTGTGCATGAGTGGGTCATTTACTTATGGCATGAAACATGCTTGTACTGTGTCATCAAGAATTTACTTGACTCACTGGATTATTTTGCTCCTTATTTGTTGAGCACTTTTCCTACCGCTGAGTGTTTCTTTAGACCAAAAATAATATATATATATATATATATATATATATATATATATATATATATATATATATATATATATATATATATATATATATATATATACACACACTACCGTTCAAAAGTTTGGGATCACCCAAACAATTTCGTGTTTTCCATGAAAAGTCACACTTATTCACCACCATATGTTGTGAAATGAATAGAAAATAGAGTCAAGACATTGACAAGGTTAGAAATAATGATTTTTATTTGAAATAAGATTTTTTTTACATCAAACTGCTTTCGCTAAAGAATCCTCCATTTGCAGCAATTACAGCATTGCAGACCTTTGGCATTCTAGCTGTTAATTTGTTGAGGTAATCTGGAGAAATTGCACCCCACGCTTCCAGAAGCAGCTCCCACAAGTTGGATTGGTTGGATGGGCACTTCTTTGAGCAGATTGAGTTTCTGGAGCATCACATTTGTGGGGTCAATTAAACGCTCAAAATGGCCAGAAAAAGAGAACTTTCATCTGAAACTCGACAGTCTATTCTTGTTCTTAGAAATGAAGGCTATTCCATGCGAGAAATTGCTAAGAAATTGAAGATTTCCTACACCGGTGTGTACTACTCCCTTCAGAGGACAGCACAAACAGGCTCTAACAGGTACTAGTTAATGAAGATGCCAGTTGGGGACCTGTGAGGCATCTGTTTCTCAAACTAGAGACTCTAATGAACTTATCTTCTTGCTCAGTTGTGCAACGCGGCCTCCCACTTCTTTTTCTACTCTGGTTAGAACCTGTTTGTGCTGTCCTCTGAAGGGAGTAGTACACACCGGTGTAGGAAATCTTCAATTTCTTAGCAATTTCTCGCATGGAATAGCCTTCATTTCTAAGAACAAGAATAGACTGTCGAGTTTCAGATGAAAGTTCTCTTTTTCTGGCCATTTTGAGCGTTTAATTGACCCCACAAATGTGATGCTCCAGAAACTCAATCTGCTCAAAGAAGTGCCCATCCAACCAATCCAACTTGTGGGAGCTGCTTCTGGAAGCGTGGGGTGCAATTTCTCCAGATTACCTCAACAAATTAACAGCTAGAATGCCAAAGGTCTGCAATGCTGTAATTGCTGCAAATGGAGGATTCTTTGACGAAAGCAAAGTTTGATGTAAAAAAAATCTTATTTCAAATACAAATCATTATTTCTAACCTTGTCAATGTCTTGACTCTATTTTCTATTCATTTCACAACATATGGTGGTGAATAAGTGTGACTTTTCATGGAAAACACAAAATTGTTTGGGTGATCCCAAACTTTTGAACGGTAGTGTATATATATATATATATATATATATATGTGTGTGTGTGTGTGTGTGTGTGTGTGTGTGTGTGTATGACAGAAAGCATCAAAAAGGACATTGTTTCATGAAAACATCAAGAAATGCATTAGGTGCGTCTTAATATGGTTTGATGCTTGGTTCCAGGCGCATTCATTTGAGTGAGTCGAGAAAAGTGATACTGCTTCATTTTCTACCCAACAGTGTTTCCTGTGTATCTGGAACGGTGGGCATGCACCGCCGAACCAACAGACGGCAAACAAGATGACGTTGTTCGTAAATGGCTCATTGACAAAAGAGGTAAAAAGAGGCAGCTAGAAATTGTGCGGAACAACAGAAAGCCTACACTTATCTGTAGTCAACAGTACAACCAAGAATCCCGTACAACACTATCAGCAAAGAACATACGACTTGTTGCAACTTGACACGAATGGATTGTGGCAGCCAGAAGAGTCCCACATCTTTCAACCAAAAAAATAAATAAATCAACTTGCGGCTCAAAACCCCTGCATTGACGATGCTGCTGGCTGGTGGTGGTGTGGTGTAGGAGGGCTTTCATGGAATGCACTGTGCCTTTTGTTAAAAGTGCAGCAATATGACATGCCATGGCAGGTTTAATGCCACAGCATATCAGGTCCTTAGGAACATACATACAGATACGTGCCAGCATGGCTGCACTGTAAACACACTGCATTTTACATGGTGCTTTTCTAGCTGCAACAGCCACTCAAAGTGCTTTACAATCAATTAATGCCTCACATTCACCCACACACACACACACACTAATTAACTAATGGTGGTGTCAACCATGCAAGGTAACAACCAGCTCACTGGGAGCACTTAGGGGTTAGGTGTCTTGCTCAGGGACATCTCGACATTTTTGCAAGGAGGAGCTGAGGATCAAACCAGCAACGCTCCAGTTACCAGACAACCTGCTCTACCTCCGAGCTAACTCTGTAGTCATTTGAGATTTTGAGATTTTATCAGTGGTTTTATTTCAGCAGTATACTGCCCTGTGCCACAAGGTTGATTGTCCAGAAATAGTTCCATGAAGATGACAATGGGCTTGTCTTAATGCAGCGGTCTTCCCACTAGTCAGCTCTCAATCCTATAAAACACCTGTGAGTCTGTTCAGAGTAAAGAACCACTACCAGACCATTCAACCCAACTGTGCAATGTATTAAACTCAGCGTCATCTCCGGGCAAACTTTGGCTGAAACTTATGGGAGTGCAAAGCCTTATTAGGAAGACCACCCTCAATTTAGCTTTACTCAACACTAGCGGTTGCTCTTGAATACACACATACATGGACATTCAAGGACAAGTCAGCAATACACATCACACGCACACACACGCACACACACACACACACACACACGCACGCACGCACGCACGCACGCACGCACGCACGCACGCACGCACACGCACACACACACACACACACACACACACACACAGACAATATCAGATATTCTCATGGTCACACATCGACGAGGAATATGTCAAGTGATTTTTTTGCGGTTTAGATTTGTTTTTACTGGCAGGTGACCCAGCCACCAGAGAGACTATTGCATTTCTCAGAGCCTTGAGCAACCAAAAGCCACCCCCCCCCCCACAATACCTGAAAGGCTCTCATTCACTATTCCCATCACATGCATTCAACAGCCTATCGCACAATCACGACAGCTAAGGAACATTATTTCAACAGACTCGCCCTAAAAGCCTATCAACTGAGCTCCACTTGAAACAATTCTACTTGGAGCCTCTCTGTTTCAGCACAAACTTGCCCTTTCCCCACTTCAAAATACGAAATTGAAAAATGAGAACAACTGGCCAACCTTGGCGGGATTAAAACCCAATTATCAATTTAATTAAATCCTTTCTTCAAGATCTCCTCCCCAAAAAAGGTCGAAACGCTTCTTTAGTTCAGATTTCATCCTCACACCAGTAAATGAGACAATAAAGTGAGAGAGGCAAATAATAAAGGCTTTGTTTGAGTCAAAATAAACACACCATCGATCCAGGGATTCTCCAGGGGGCTATTCAGAAACAGAGATCACAACAACTTGTGTTGACTCCCGCTGACATCGCGGTCTATAATGCTTTAGGAAAAGCACCTTCCAGACACATAAAGGCTTAATTTATGCAGCGGTGGCCCCACTGAGAATTGCACACAAAAACAGGATCTTTAACTAAATATCAATGCATGTGTAAAAAAACAACGACAAAATTACATTTAAATGGGGGAAAGAGGTAAACCAGACAAGCATGTATTAAGTTTCCTGTCTAAGTGAGTGTCAATAAAATTCTGTGGCGTACAAGCGTGTTATTTTCTGCTTATTTAATGCAGAAGTCAACAGCTGCCTCCTAATGAGAAAGTGCAATTATGAGCAATATGAAATGGATCCCTGTAGATCAACAGCATTCATTAAGTTGAACTGGTGCTGTGCTAATGTTACCCGCCTGTACTGGTCATATATGGATTATGTAGTATAAACTTGGAGTGCACACAACATCACATGGGATTTGAGACAGCTCTGAAAGGAATTCAAACTGCATCTTTTCATACCGAACAAATGTCCGGTGTGTGTGTGTGTGTGTGTGTGAGTGAGAGAGAGAGAGAGAGATATATAGAGAGAGAGTAATAAATACTGTCAGAAAACCTCTCATCTGAACAAAAACATATAAAAGAAAAGCTGGAAATACAGGAATCAACTATAAAAAAAAAACAATCAGAACCCAATTGACTACCAAATTTCACTAGAAGAACTAACAGATAAACTCCAAAATCTCAAAAAAAAAAAAAAAACCTATGGCCCTGACAGCAGCATCAGGACTGAAATGCTCAAACAAAGTTCTCTTGAGCTACAAAAGGCCCTGCATAAACTGTTCAACCTGGCTCTACAAGCTGGCTGCTTTCCTAACACCTGGAATAGGGGGCTTATATCCCCAATATACAAGAGTGGAGATAAATTTGACCCCAATAACTACTGAAGCATCTGTGTGAGCAGTGACCTGGGGAAGGGTTTCTGCTGTATTCTTAATGCCTGAATACAGTCCTTCCTTACTGAACAGTGTCTTGGCTTTCTACCAAATCACCGCACTAGAGATCACATCAACACCCTACACACCCTAATTAATCAACATGTTCACCAAAAAAATAAAATAAAAATATTTACACGCTTCATTGATTTTAAGAAAGCATTTGATTTTATCTGGTATGATGGCTTATACTATAAAATCACCCAAACTGGCGTAGGGGGGAAAGTGTTTGACATAATCAAATCTATATATTTGGAAAATAAGTGCGGAGTAAAACTTGGCGACAAAAGAACAAAATACTTCACTCAAGGGCGAGGGGTGAGAGTTTGAGTCCAACCCTGTTTAATATCTACATCAATGAGTTAGCGGTGTTACTGGAACAATCTGCAGCTCCTGGCCTCACCCTAAACAACACAGAAGTTAAATTCTTGCTCTATGCAGATGACCTAGTGCTGCTGTCGCCCACAGAACAGGGTCTACAGCAGTATCTGGATCTGCTAGAAGAATACTGTCAGACCTGGGCCCTGGCAGTAAATTTTAAAAAGACAAAAATTCAGATCTTCCAGAAGAAGCCCAGGTGTCAGGAAAGTAGACACCTATTTACTCTAGGTAACACCGCCCTAGAGCACACGTTAAATTATGATGACCTGGGACTGAACATCAGTGCCTCTGGAGGCCTTGGTCTGGCAGTGAATGCACTTAAAGAGAAAGCCCAAAGAGTTTTCTATGCAATAAAAATAAAATTCTATAGAACAAACATCCCAATTAAAATATGGTCCAAAATCTTTGTCATCCTGCCCATTGCAGTATATGGAAGTGAAGTATGGGGTCCACTCAGTCAGCAAGACTACACTAGATGGAACAAACATCCAATAGAAGCCCTGCATGCAGAATTCTGTCAAAAATTGCTACACGTACAAAGAAAAACACCAACAAATGCATGCAGCACAGAATTGGGCCGTTTCCCATTGATAATAAATGTCCAAAAAATATCACTTAAATTCTGGATGCACCTTAAATCAAGTCCCCATGACACATGGCAATTTAAAGCATTTCAAAGCCAAGAGCTAAGGAAGAGTCCCCTCAGTCAGCTGGTTCTGAAAATAACTAACCCTGTAACCACTAACATAGATGAGTTTCAGACTAGCACTGCTAACCAACCACAGATTAGAGTAAACCAAATCATCAAACAATGTAAAAACTCATATTTGGAACATCAGGACATAGAAACCAAATTA